>NC_081451.1:8539993-8561927 GCF_007210705.1 Tigriopus californicus
TGAAATGCCCACCCTGATTGCATTAGCCACGCGTGTGAAGGTGGCCTTGTAGCCGCGTCGACTACGTAGGGCTAATTTACGAGCATCTTGATCTAGAGCCGTTAAACGATTTTCTGAGGGTGCGGTGGCCATGACTAAGCAAGGAGGCCGATGCTAAAAGGGGTGGTCCCCCACGAAAGACGAAACTGATCGAGTGGACTGTATATATATATAAATATTTCTTTTTCTTTTTCACCAAATAGGACACTGGATGTTGAAGTCACGGTTTCTGAAGGACCATGGCACGTTAAGCAAGGGACACTTAAAGTCGAAAATAAACCTAATATTGAAAATCCAGTATAAGGAACTTTAACGTGGTGGAAGAAACCTGTATTGTTGTCTCTGTCGTAAAATTACAAAAAAGATTCTCGCAATCTAAGTTACAAATGCGACAGCATTGTCACCTAAAACTGGTTCCGATTATTTTTCATAGTAATAATTTTTTTTGGATCTTGGAGGCTACGCCCGTCAGGGTTCGCTTTTCATGCTCGTTCTCTTCTGCTAGAGATCCCTAGTATCGTCAATCCTCCTCTCTGCATTTAAAGATTCATAATTTCGAAATTAAAAAACTGAAGGAAATGCAGGAAGGCATCAAGACCTCTGGTGGCGCCCGTTCTACCACAAGTCCAAAAAATGCTTGGACTCCCACGAGTCCCTCAACCGGCCATGAGGGAAATTCTGAGGATCTAACCACTTCAAATAATTGTCCCGACCAGCACACGGACAATGACCAACTTCGTGAACCTGAACAAGAGAGTCAATGCTAAAATCAATGAACCTACCAGTGATGTGAGGTTGAACACACACAATGAGGAAGAAGAGAACGAGGGGACTTCAGTAGGTTTAAGACGAGATTTTGAGCGGATGCCATGTTAAGTCCCCCTGCTTCTAACTTGAGAGAGCAGAGCCCCATTAAAAGCTCAGGAAGACCAGGCCCGAAAAAAAAACATCAATGTTTTCTTGAGAGAGATGAAGCGCCAGTCCAACGAACTTGAGTCAGGATTTGGATAGTGTGGTCAACTTGCCGGAGACAACTGCAACATTCATTGGGGGCAATTGCTGGAATCGGATAAACATATCAGGATGAAGCGTTTGTTGAAGTTTTAAACCTTGATTTAAGAGACGCAGATAAAGTGTTCAAACCAATCACCACATATGGAAAGGGATGACTGAAATAGCCTTACAATTGATGGCTGCCATCAATTTCAACCCATCAGAACATCTTCAGAGCCATTCTTTGACGATTCTTTGATTGAATTGGATTAGAAGGCTTGTCAGAGAAAAGTCGTTCCAACCAAGCCACTTGAGACTTTGCTTTGAACACATGCTGGTAGTTGGGCCTGACTATATGCGTTAAGCAATCTCCAAATAGAAATAATGGGCTTCTTCGATAGCATGGGAATAAATGATTTTCTTTCATTTTCGTAAACAGTTCTTTGAAACATAAAAATAGTAAATGGTGACAACTAAAACTTATTCAGGATATAAAGCTATAGAACAATGTTTCTTAAACATGAAAAGCTACACTAGCCTAGAGCCACTATTATTCTACTGTAGTGGCTCTACACTAGCCAATCATGTGGTTGAAATATTACAAAGATACATCTGACACTTCAATTTTCAAATTTGTCACTTTTTGCAATGATTATTTTCTACGTACAAGTGGTGGGGGGTGTCCGGCAATTTTTTTTGGACGAGTCCGGATTAAAGGCCGACAATTTTTTCGAAAATCGAGTAAAAGACTCGAGTCCGGACTTGTCCCAACACTAAAACGTACCAAAGATTTTTTCATTAAATGATAATAAAAAATCAAACTGCAAGATCAAAATGAATTGAACTCGTGGTTGGCAATCATGACATCATAGTTTTAAATTGCTTATTCTCAGTAAGTTTAAGTAAACATTATACTAGCATTTTCTGCCTGCTTCATTGGGTCATTGAAACAGCATTTCATTTCTTGGCAATTTCTATAAGGTATGATCGGAGTATTTTGCGGTCAAATTTGATGCAAAATGCGACATTTGAAGAGTATCACTGAGTGTCTGCTTTATAGATTTTTATCAAATGGGGTACCCCTACGTGGTTTCGTGAACGCAAATTTTGAAATGCGACAGTACTAAATTTTACCGAGTCGCATTTCAAAAAGTGCCTTCACGAAACTATCTGATGTTCGCAGTAGGTGTAATTGGGCACAATCGCATCTGAAAATATGCGCTCGCGAAACCACGCGGGGATACCCTATTGAGAACGTATCTGAGTCAAAAAGAACCTCTTAAACAGCAAGCCATCGAACACTTTCAAAGAATGACATTGGCTGAAGTCGATTTCTATTAAAAATAAGTAGGTTTCCTAAGGTGATCACAGTGCCCATGCCGGACATCCTGACACCAGCCATCCAAGGCAAAGCTGTTCTGTTGACAATACATGTGGTTCTTATGGTAGTTTAGTCTTTGATTACTGTTCAGATGCTGATCCACTGGAATCAGAGCATTCTGTGATTAGAATATTTGTGTCCAGCTTAACAAATTCCTTAAGATACCTCAGTATGCCGCAATATCATAAGCATCTTTGAAGTTTATTTGCATCCTTATTTGAATCCTGGGCTTGTTTTTTTGCATCTTTATATGCATCTTGAGGTCCTTTCTTATGCATAATTTTGAGACTCCTACTCATGACTCTCAAGTCTTTCAATGACTTACTCTAGGTGCTCAATCAGTTGAGTAACCGTGCTAAAGTGGGCTTGGAACCCATGCTGACTTGGAGCAAGGACTTCAGGGACCGTATAAAAAAGTTCTTTTATCATTTTCTTACAAAATGGATGTTTTAGTTTAATGTTATGCTTTTTGCAATAGGGAATGATCTTGAAGGGTTTGGTGATTCCATTTTTTTGCTTACTTGGGGGAGATGAAATAATGTCACGAGGCCCTTTGGGCACTCTTGGGCGGCTAGGACTAGCTTGAGCCGAGACAAGGTTTTCTTCTTTCTTATTTAGCTCTACCATGGCCTTAATCATGGATGTCATAGTTTTGAATGAAAACACGTTTGATTCAACACATATTAATTAATTACCAATTAGTCAAACATGTGTGTTTCAAGGTTAAAGTCGTTGAATCTACTGACCTGACCGTCTCTGACTCTTATCTCCAACGGCAAAGCTCAACTCAACTTGATAATCAGTTTCGTCGATTAAACACTTTTGTAGTATTTGACACTCATAACTTTTCAATCAAATAATAATTATGTTTTTGGATGAAAAGTGCACTAAAGAGTTTATCCTACAATGCAAAATGCATGATTAAGGCCATGGTAGCACTAGAAAGGGAAAAACACATGTAACGGCTCACCAAAGAGTGCCCCAGCCCAAAGGGCTCCAAGGCACTATTTCATCTCCCCACAATAAGAAAAAAATAGAATCACCCAATAGATCAAGATCATTCCACTGTTGACTCCTTTAAGTAGTACAGTCTCATGATTTCAGCAATAAAATTGGGAGGTCACTGGGGTATTTGTCAATACAATTGAGGTACAACAAAAACTTTTCTTAGGATTAAAAAAGGTCTTTTGCGAAAATAGAAAATTTCTACGTATGAAAAGTAAACACGAACGCACCAATTTTAATGGCTAATTTGTATTCTTTAAGCATGTTAATGAGTAAAACTGTGACAGCGTATAAAACTGAAATGCTACATGAATTAAGGAATAAATGATTTGGAACTCCTTAATCCCTAGACAAAGAACTATTAAGCCCTAGAAATACGTATGTGTGTCTTCTCAAAATTAAATGGTGACGTCACCTTCCTTTCCTGCTTCAATATCCCAATTCTGTTCACCATTTGAGTTCAAAATGACGTTGAAGGTACTCTGTCTAGATATCAGAGAGATTACCTCTTTTTTTCTTAAGGGTCACCTTCTCTTTGTTGTATGTCAACCATATCTTTTAGAAATCCATGCCTGCATTTATAAAACTATTGTTTTGTTTTATGCTCTCACCTTTTATTCCATTCATTCTAACAATGCTAAAATAACCCTTGGACGATTGAATATTCTTACTTTGAACAGTGTTCTGGCGTCAAAAGTATGTCATAAGTATAAATCAGCTCAGTTTTCAGGGGAGAAATGAAGACCCTCAAAGTAGTGCTATTTGTAACCACCTATAATTGCAGAAAGAGTCAGTTGTTTTTTCGAGCTTACAAACAACAAATGTGCTCGTAAATAACCCATGAATCAAATTAACTGAACAGGGAATGTTGATCATGTTGAAATCATCGCCAATTTGCCAGATCGTTTATTCTTGATCTGATAGAAACCTCAACACACTTTTAAAATATTACTTTGTTGTTTTTTCGGGTCACTTAACATTGTAAATTTAAACGTTGATCCAACTTTTCTGCATTGCTTCGATTTTATGTTGATTCTCCGCTATATATTCATAAAAAGGCATTTTCATTTCCTTCCTAAACGCTCATCTGAATTTTGAACTTCCAATGAACGATTTGTGTTGGATATTACAACCACAAAAATTAGCATATGGGTCGAGGGCAAATTCAAAGCGACAAATTCTACTATTGAGGATTTCTCATGTAGGAGCTAGTTATGGCTGAGTTCCTTGAGGTGATTTAACTTTGATAATGGTAATTGTGGGCGATTTCTTCTGTCAAGTCCAACAATATTGAGAGCACTCAAATGAAATCCAATTCTACAAAGGCAATTTATAAACCGTCAGAAAACGTTGATATGGAGGAGGAGGAGGTTATCAACAGGATCGAGCCCATCTGAACTTAAGTGTTCCAACCAACTGGTAGCAAATTTCTTGGCCAGTCATGATCTAGGGTGCAGGAACCTAGGATATAAGATTATGGGCCCACAGAAGGATTCATTCGCTATTTGCCAGATTCTAAAAAATGGGAAGTTTTTCAGATCCACTATTCTCTTCCAAGTTCTCGTCTTTCAGGGCTGAGTCTGCTTAAAGGCATGAAGAAAATTGCGGAAAATATTGAAGCTAACAATAATAATATGTAAATTTTCCTGGCCTTTACCTTGCACAAGAGGGGCAAGACTCTGACTGAAAAAAAGGAAATGTAGGGCCTATTGTATCTATTGATCCACTTACATGTCTTGTGAATGTATGTTAAATTTAACCAAAAACTTCCACATGATTAGTGTTCATAAGTCTGTAACAATTCTGCTAATAGGAAAGATCGGGGAAGTTGGGACTCTACAGTATTCAGGGAAGGTACGAAAGACCTTTCTCTGATTCTGTACGCTTTCAAGAGCATTCTTGAGTTTTGTCCCAACCCGAGTTTTAGGGTCCCTTGTAGCTTCAAGCCTTCGAGAATCCAGGCTAGTTAGAACAATGAAGTCCAACTCTCTTCTTTCTCGGGCTCCTTCATTGTTCAATTTGATGCCCTCAAATATTCGTTGTGCTGATGGGTTCAAATAAATAATCACAGGAGGTTGTTACGAGGGCTATTAATTTACATTTTCAATGACGTGTGACGTTAATGGTCGAAGGTCGGAAATGTTAGTTTTGATGTAGAGATATATCGGGAGGACAGAACAGACGTGTTGATACCTTTTATTGCGGCTTACTAACTTACATGAGCATTCTCGAATAACTTGTAAAGAGGGGAAAAAGGCGGGAAACACGGAACATGTACAATATAGATATATATCTCGGAACCTACAAATAGGAGTGTCGATGGTAGATTCGACTTTTGACAGGAAACCCGTTTGTTAGCCACAAAAAGTAAGCCAGATTTGTCTTCCGTCAAACCAGGGCTGCCTTTTCGCTTAATCCTATCTTTTAACGCTCTGTTGGAATCGGTTGGTACTCTTATTTTTCAAGTTTCTGGCAACCTTGAATTTTAAAATTTATTTGATCCCATCGCTAATTTCGTTGGGAGTATGGAGGTGTTGATCCTTTAGGAGGATTTAACTCAGACTGTGACAAGTTTTTGATCAAAATATCCATCCATATTCAAGGTCTAGCCTGAGGTGTAATCGCTAAATCGTTGTTGAATCTGTGCTTTTATGGACTTGAAGTTAAATAAGAACAACAAATATTTCACCTTGAGGGGCAGGTAATCACATTCACGGTAACGACAAGGAAAGGAATTTTTTTTGAATGATTCTTAAGTTTAAGGTATGGCTTTAAGCCCGACAATTTATATGGTTCTCTGGTGAATTGTATGATCAATCTGTCTCATGTAGTTTTCACAATAACTCTATGTCCAGTGATAATCATTATGTGTATATAGTTCTGAACATGTCTTCCTTTAGAGCCAACATGATCTTAGTAAGGCCAAACATTGCCTTGATGGTTTAAATACTTGACATAATTTTCCACTTGAGTCCAGTATTTTGCTCTTTAGTGCAAGATTTGTGGTATTGTCCTAGAAAGCCAAGCCATGTACACCGTCTCAGACCCAAACAAAAAAAATCGATTTGTGACGAGGAAAATGGCTTTACTATGGTTACCCATTTGATTGGTCGGCATGGTTTCAGAAACTTACTATCCCCTTGTTTCTAAGGTCTTCACGTTTGAAATAACGCTCCTAGCATAAACCGATGTAAGTGCAGACAAACACATTATTCCAAAAAATCTTCCTCTTTGACCTTGAATATTTTTGCTGCAATAGAGTAGAAACATTGAGGGACATGAGTTTGTCAAAGCAATGGATACAAAATCAAAATAGAAAGCCACTCATAGTCAGGCATTCGTTCAAGTAGAGCCAAGGTCTCTCTCTCTCTTCCCACGTGTTGACCGGCTCTTGAGTATATCGCATTAATGCAACTCTGATCATCATTCATCGATAACAAAAGCACCACCACCAACAACATTTAGAGCAACCATCAATCAATGATAACGGTAAACCATTTTTAATAGTTGTATTTTCTTAACCTGATTGATCCCGTTCGATAACCTCCGGATGAAGAGGAATATCGAGTAGAATGTTTGCTTACTCCAAGTGAAGTACACTAATTGGTTACGCCACCTGGTGTTTGCATCTATTAAGGAAATTGAATCAGGCGATGTTTGTGAATTTGCCGTATATTTCAAATTTGATATTCTTATTTCTGTCGAGTGATCAAACCAATGTCCAACGCATCGTCTTTTCATTCAGGGATGGCACTGATACAAGTAAATCCGGTAATCCAACCGGTGGTGCAACCGGTTCAAACAATTGTGACTGTGCCTCAGCCTCAACCCATCATGCTTTTGCCACCACCCTTACCCATGTTTGGTCCACATTCCATTCAAGTGACTTGTACCAATTGCCGTCAATTTGTCCACACCAGAACGAAACGATCCGTCAATTCCACTGGCTGGATTTATGCAGGTGTACTTTGCTTGTTGTAAGTAGTTACTGCAATTACCATTACATGTCGACAAAAATGATGATCGATCTTTTGTCAAACATCGTTCTATAGTTTGGTGATAGATACAATATAATGCGATGACTTAGTTTGGGAATCATAAGTTCATGGTTTGACTTAAAAAAAAGAAACAAAATCAAAGGCATTGAATGCTAATTTGTTGAAGGATTTTTTTGTGTGACAAAATTGTTTGAAAGAAATTATTGCCTCAACAAAGCGCAAACTTGGATGCTTTAGAACTGCAGTTACGGTTGGAACAAAACGCCTTTCACGGGCACCTAGGTATGTCTTGCTCTCCTTTTCTCACGTACTGAAGCCTACTCTCAAAGACCACTAGAACCTGATATTGATGAAAAGCTTCATAGGGGCATATATAACTTCTAGCAATTTGCTAACGGTTTCTTCAGGTTGACCAGATTGAGGGGAAGACCCTTCTATTTGGAAAGCTTCTGGAACTCAATTTCTAAATGATCTATCTTTTTGCGCTCATTGTAGCCTGTTTAATGCCCAGGCTTTTTTAGATTGTCGATCTAGCTTCTTGTTCCTGAAACTAAAACTGATGTTCAAACAATACCCGAGCTTGTTTTTGGTGAGCTGATCATTGGGTCATCCTGGGTTTCTAAGCATTCTCCACCCACCCAACCTCCAACAGCCAAATAATTCCCGACTTGTCCCATTGCTTTAGTAAAATATATTTTGATTTCAGATTGCCAGGGTGTTGTTGGATTCCAATTTGCATGGAGAGTTGCCAAGATACTTCCCATACGTGCTCAAACTGTCGTTGCCTTTTGGGCATACACCGTGGATAACAATGATCTTAGCACGAGCTTTTTTTTTTGCTTACATGTATGTAGTATGCACATTAATCTCTTATGCTATTGTTTCAATGCGCAATCAAGTCCAATTAATCCTATGTGGATGTCTTGTAATGTCAAAGAGTAGCTTTCATTGGTTTACTGGTGATCTTTAATTTTCTGCATTAACTTGCTCCAAAACAATCTCATGTTGTCATTTTTTTGACGATGCAAGAGACCTTGGATCCCTTGGGTTATGTACGTACTTCCATTCCAAAAATCATGCTAAAATAGTGAGCCATGATAAAGGACAACACATTCTAAATGTTGCTATTTTGATCTACGACATACTGGAATTAACCAAAACGTTATCTTTACTGAGACAATTGTTACCTTTTTTTAAATATCCAGAAGTTTTGCAAAAAGTGGAGTTGGTCAGCTACGTAAACTTTTGACAACATGACTTTGAAACGAACCATTTTACAAGTAAACAATATAAAAATGACCCGTCTTTAATTGAAGAAATCTGCGTTTCATATCATATTACTTTAATTCGAAAAGTGGCTCTGAGTTGTTATAACCAAGAGCAGGCCGATTTGGCGGGGTGCTCGTTCACAGTCCATATTTCTGGAAGTTCTTTCATAAGCACTTACGTTGCACAAAATCGGGTTGATTGACTCACCTGAAGGTAGCGTCTTCAAAGCATTTATGTAAGAACGCTTCCTACGTGGAAGAAAATATATTTTACACTAAAAACATTTCTTTTTACGTTGACTTTGAGCACCTGCATTGTCACAAATTAAGGCACACATTGGCAAATATGCAATGAATTTTTAAATTACCTTAAAAAAGGTGGCAAAATTATTGATAGTGCGATCTTCCCATGAAATTTGTAATCACCTCAACAAGAGTGTGAGTGAGTGGGTTTCACGCCAAGCAGCTAGCAATAATTTCATCAATGTACGTATACAAGGTATTCCCTTGAAGACTATTCCTTAGCTTGCGTTAGATTTTCAATTAACCATTTGTGACGTATTTTAAGTTACTGGTTGGATCACCCCTAATTGGGACATTGAAGCAGCAAAGGAAGATGACGTCAACATTCAATTCTGATACGTCACTCATATTATTACGGCTTGATAGTTCCTTGTCAATTGATTAAATCAGAGCGCCAATTCATGTATTTATTGAAAAATGGTGTATGTAGCATTGCAACTTAATAAACTGTTACAGTTTTACTCATTAACACGATTAAAAAATACTTTTCAGCCGAAAAAAGCTGACATAATTAGACAGATGCTACTTAAAGAGGTCAATAGTCACTACTTTTAGGATTTTAGATTATTGCTATAGCGACTTTGAAACATTTTCCTTTCACTCAGTTCTGACGTGGTAAGTGAGAGGGGAAAATAGAACAAATGGGATGCATAGCCGCCGGGCATGTGTGTAAGCCATATAACTTGAAACTTTAGATAAACTCAATGAAGGACCACTAAATAAACTCATCGACCAGTTTATGCATTGAAAAAGAACTCCACATGAGTATTTATATTAAACCTATCGTACGTTATGAACGAAAATGAGATGTTGCGCATTATCTTTCTGAAACTTTATGAGCATACTTATGAGAATGGGCTTGTTCTTGCTTCTTCTTCTTCTTCTCTGCTCATGTGCTCAGTAATTGCTACATGTATTTGAACGAGTCTTTTGGGACCATCAAACAAGATAAATTTTGCTACCATATTGAAAATAAGCACTGAGTGCATTTTATAATTCAACATGAAGTTTGTTGCGAATCTTCCAATTCTATTGTTTTGTTTAGTTTGGTTTTTCATTTTAGGAACCCTTGCTATCCCTCTGGGATATAGACTTCCATGAAAACAAGCCTTATGGCTTATGGAAGTCTTGGGGAGCTGCTGCTTTTGAACATCATGAACAATTAGCATTTAAACCCCCTGAAATACATACATACTTTTCTAATCGCCACAGCGAATGTAATCCCCAGTACCATTTGAATGAAAGGTTATTATACGTCTATTTATTGCCTTTTAAACTTTACACGATACCTGGTCTACCAACGAACTTGAGTTAACAGAGGTAGTGCTTGAATGTAGGGTTGATCTGGAACGCTACTTAAAAATTTGTCCAAGTCGAACTTGAAAGAAGCTACAGGATCAACTAGGGCTCTATATCTAGAAAAGTACGACAGTGAGTTCATCACAACATAGCTGTTGCATTTTAAACCTGCAATTCCCTTCCAAAACAAGGTGTTCATATGCGTTCCGGATCCAAACCAAACACTCTAAAATAAGATTATGGGGTTCTAGGAGTAATATATGGCTTCAGCTATCCTTCAGGCACCCTCAAACGTACTTTACACGTTTCAAACGCCATTCTTTGAGCTATTTTCCGCATTTTCTGTTTAAAAATACATACTTTGAATTTGGTGTTCCTATAATTGCAGTTAACGATGTCTGAAGAGGAACTTAACCCTTAGAACTAGCCCTTAAGGGACAAACATTTACAAAATTGTGTTTGGTTTGGATCTGGGGCCCATGTAAATCATTGGCTTGGAACAGAATTGAAGTATTTTTCTAATCCAGGCCACAAGGATCTACTTAACCGTACATTTTCCGTACGACTACTAGATGAAAACACATTAACCAATGAAGGAGCCCGAGAAAAAAGAGTGAAGGACTTTATTAATTGTGCTACTTAGCCTGCATTCTCGAGAGCTTAAAGGTGCTCTCAAAACGCACATCAAGCCTCTGCGGTCGTTACAATTGGCCCTAAAACCTGGGTTGGGATAAAGCTCATGGATGCTTCCACATTGAACTCAAGTCAACATTGAGAGGTGCTTCAACCATTGTTTGGGCACAACCTTTTTTCTCCCATCAGCTGGACGTTTTGTCCTGTAAATTGAGCAGTAAATCGGATGTGTAAAAATCTGTATCAGCAAATAGCAAAGAATATGACTCAACAATGTGTTATTTTTAACGAAAAACTGGAGCAAACCATGAATCGATCGGTCACACTGAATCAAAATATGTTATTGCCGATCGTACAAAAGTATGTTTGTGCCAATCACGAACAACGGTCTAATTTAAATGCTGACAAACAAACGTAGAAACAAAGGAATGCGCTCTAAGATACCTGACTCTAACAAGGTATTATTTGCTAACCAACTTATTGCTGATGCATCTTAACGCCATAAATACCCTACCAACTCTTCTGAGAGACCTTTCAACCCTATAAGTCTAAAATTGCATTAAATCTAAATCTAGAATTTATTATTGCTTCTTATTTGCACCTCTAAGTCTACAATGGACGAAACTCTTTGAATTTCGCCATTTTTGTCATCCAAGTAGATGGGCATACGCTCAACAGATGTTCAAAACGTCAAGAGTCGAAACTTAACCCCATTTAAAGGCATAAAGGGTGCAAAGGAATCAATGGCCGCTCTTTGTGGCTTCTGAAAATTTTTCCTTTACTTAAAGAATAATTTGATCTTATTGAATCTCCAATTTTCATCCAAAGGGCTTATTGAAAAACTTAGCGCCATTCCATAAATGATCCGATTTTACTCTAAAGGGCATTGGTAACCCTCTGATGTTTGGACACCGAGAGATTGACTCTTGAAATTCCAAATTTCGGCCCTTGGTCCGGTGGGTTCTAAATGGATTTATCGCATTTGCATGAGGTTCTTCGCTTTCAAATACTGAAAGGCTCACCAACGTCCCTTGGTCTTTGCCGGCCTTCAGGATGCCCTCAGCTTTGGTTCTGACATTAAGATTGCACTCACTTGCATTTTCAGACATTGTTTTGAAGGCAATCGCTCAGAGGGTTACCCATCGACTCTTGGCTATCGTTAGACCATTTGTAATATGCCACTATGTACTTAATAGTTCGTCTTAATGAATGCTTGTGGTTTAATGTCAAAAAAATCTTTGAGCACAGAGAAATATTGTGAAAAACAGTCACAGAGGCCCTTATTTTCTTTACACCCGGTATTATTGTCTTTAACCCAAGTGTTTACTTTTCTTGGATCATTTTCCAGGTCGACATAGTTGCATCCGTTGGTCCATCTCTGTCAAACAAAAATTTTGTACCATCTTCATACCATGATATTGACCTTTGTTCAAAAACATGTTGAAGAGAAGTTATAAGGATCACAAACAGAATAGGTACTAAGATGGACCCTTACGGGACTCCTGAAAAAAAACTTCCATTGCCTCAGTTAGCGAGTCGTCCACTTTCGCGTGTTGAGCTTTTTGAGATAGTAAATTTGGAATCGAATTGAATATCTGTCATGTATACGTAGCAGTAGTATGTAGAAGTAGCAGACCGGGGGCCATTTTGTCAAAGGTTTTGGAAAAATCAAGGCTAACCACGTCTACCCAGTCATGGGTTGGCAATAACTCAATAACATCATGAATGGTGCTAAACTGAGCCCAAAAAACGTCTTGGGTGGTTTGCATGACACATTTTGGCCTCCAGCGATCATTACGGGCAGTGACTAAACTTTCAGGAATCACAAGGATCGGAGGATCTTTCTTCAACTACCGTTCTCTCTCTTCCTTTGACCATTAAGCGGAAGAAAGTAGCGCGCACTTTGTTTCGTTGGAAAAAAGTTTGCGGGTATTCGAATTGATTAGGACGCCGGATATGTCATTCATTTATCGCATATGAGATAAAATTCGAATACATTAACATTGGAAACATATCAAGCACGTCAGAAAAAGAAAAAGACTCCTCTGATCAACTTCAATTTTGCATTCCTCTGCTCATCAACATCTAGCACCAACTCCTTGTCAATCCAAGAATATTCAAATTTTGAAGTACGTACTTTTCTCATCTTTAGGGCTAAAAAAGACAGATTACTTCATTTGCTCTTTTACTAATTCTACGGTGAAAAGCTTCTTTAAAGTTTCGCGATTTTCCCCCCTTTTTACTTTACAATATTTCCATATGTGCAGGGTGTTCCAAAAGATTTTGTTGGTTCCAATGCGATGCAAAATCACATCTTTATTAACTCAGTTGCAATACCTATCAAAAAGTAATTCTAATTAACGTAATCACCAGAATGAGACGGTTTACATACAAATATTCTATGAAAGCAAGAAGTAGTAATTTCGGCTTTCTAATTCAAGCAGCTTCAAAATACGTTGAACATTCGCGACTTTGTCCTGTGAGGAAGCTGTTGGTCGATTATAGAGAAAAAAGACCCTAAAATAACTTACTTTACCTGTTAGAGTATGTGTCAGGCCATTCAGAAAAAGTTTTGTTTTGCGCAACATGCATCAGCCCCTTGAACACCACCTTTGATTCGTCTGGCAGTCAGAATTGTCGAGAAGAGCAAAGGCTAGTCAAGAAAAAATTATCAACTAGAAAATTAATTCATGGAAAGACAAGATTGATTGACCTTGGTGGCATACCAATCATTCACATATTTATTATGATCTGAGTCATCTGACCCAATAATCTATAGCTACTGTCAATTATCACGCACTTAAAAGAGCAAGACGGTCTCGAAAAATAGCAATGTCAAGAGAATTTTTCTTGGTTATGTGCTTTTCAAAGGGGCCAAAATAAGGGAAATCAGATTCCAAACCAAGGAAAATGTATATGGGTTTGGATCCCCAGCATTTCGAGATTTTTATTCTTATTTGGCTTTTTTTTGAGGACTACCTTACCATTACTGGGATTGGAATTATTCGTTTTACTTAACTTCTATCTTCATATGTTATTTAAAGTCTGACTAAATCCTTTTGCAAAATCAACAGAGAGAAGCAAATGGTGGAGCTGGAGAAAGGAAAGGGGAGGACTTTATTGTTTTAACTAGCTTGTATTCTCACGGGCTTGAAGGTGTTCTGAAAACTCAAGTCCCAACTTTTCTGATCTTTCCCAATACAAAAGCCTTTGGACTTGTTTTATCTTTTGCGAACCTCCTGAGCAATACATATTCAAGATGCGGCGGAACAATGGACTGATACAGAGTTAGCATCGTGATGCTCTCTCTGGACTTAAACGTGCGATATATCCAACCACATGTTTGAAAAGCTTTACCAATTTTCAACTGGATATGCTCATCGAACTTTCCATTATCTTGGAGGACTACACCTAAATCTTTCATAGATGAAACCCGCTCAATATCTTTACCTCCATTATCTACGAGTGGAGTATTTAAAGGAGTTGACCCAAACGTCATTGAGCGGAATTTCATGCCGTCCTAGGCCTTATTACATTCGGCTACTCATGGGTGGATTCGCTATAAGTCCTCTGCAAGGCTGCTGGAGTTTGGTCATTCCTCTTACAAACTAACTTCACATTGTTAGCCTGAGAAGAGATGCAAAGAAGATGATAAAAAGTAGAGGTCTTTGGATGGAGCCCTTTGGAACACCCGACTTGGCATTATGCATGTGGTTTGAGGGCCCTTTTTTATTTTGGCACTTAAGATGCTTTTTTGGGCCATTTTCATTTCCCATCTTACTCATAGGTTTCAAGTATCAGTTTTGCCTTTATAAGACGCTAACAGATTTTATGAATATTCAATGAATCCCAACCTGGGTTTTATTGTCAATTGTAACAACCTTAGAGGATTAACATGCGTTTTGAGAGCACCTTCAAGCCTTTGAGGGCCAGGCTAGTTAGAACAATGAAGTCCAACTCTCTTTTTTCTCGGGTTCCTTCATTGTTCAATTTGCTTCCCTCAAATAGTGGCAGGGAATAAGCAGGCGTTGATTCAGCAGGACCTTTCAAGTCAAAGTGGAACAAGTTTTTGACCAAAATTTCTGATCTACCTTGTGCATTTCAGGGCTAACAATATGTGAGAATGTACAAGAAGTTGCTCAAACTTTAAATTTTCCCTTGTACACTAGTGTAAGAATAAGTTTCAAATGTCTTTGGAAATTGAAATGATTATTTTGCGTTCCCCTCGTCAGAAAACTCCGCCAAGAATACAATGACACATTTGTATGAAATGGTAATTCCTTAATTGTTTAAGCGCAATTGACTGAAAAACCATTTTAAAGTCTTCCGAAGGCTGTTAAACAGATACTCATATGCAATTGCATGAAAGAATGGCGAGCAAAAACTAATCATTCATGAAACGTTGTATTTATGGGATTGAAAATCATAAAATGTGTTAATTTCTATTTGAAAATCACGAAATTTGTTCAATCGTTGAAATAACTTCAAAACACGGCAAAACTCATGTTGTGGCATTATCACATTTTTTTCTACACTCTACGCATATAGCATACCTACTGGTGTATTTATATCGACAGTCACTGTTCTTACAGAGATGTCGGTAATTCAAGTGACCACTCCCATGATTCAACCGGCTCAAACCATTATAACCGTCCCTCCACCTCAACCGATGGTGTTCATGCCCCAACAATTTCCAAGGTTTGGTCCACACCCTGTCCTTGTGAACTGTCCTAATTGCCAAACATATGGCCACACCAATACAAGCAGATCCTTTAACCGAAACGGTTGGGCCTACATAGGCCTGCTCTGCCTCTTGTAAGTTACCTTTTCTTTGCATTTTGGATCTGACTTCAAAAAACCATTGGGTGCTGATCAGAGCTCGGATATTTTTTTTTAATTTTACATTTGCTTAATTTTTTTCGAGATTTTTATTAACCCAAAAGTGATTTCTGGTGACTTATAATTTTGGTAAAAGAAATTGCATACGTTGCAAACGCTCAAGTTTTTCCCGAAAATGTAACTAAATCCCAATACTTGACACACAAAGAAGCAAATATAAAAATATTTGCATTTTAGCCAAGGTCTCTTCAACCTGAGATATAGCTGAAATAAAGTACCCAGACGAACCAAATTTGATCGAGAGACCTACATGGTCAAGGATATTAATTTGGGGGTTCCAGCTCGGAGGCAAATTTTGAGGGCTCATTTGGCGTAAACTAAACGGTTTATGAGATAAGATATTTTTGCTTCCGTTCGGAGTCCACATCTCTAAAGAATCTTGTCATTTACTCTGGCTCACGACTTTAAGACCTCTGTAGAATAATTTGAGTGTCTTCATTTTAGCCAGAGTAACGTATTTTTAATTTACAAGAATAGACAAAATGATTTTTAGACTTGGGTTTGGAATCTAATGCCTAGATGCCTTGAGGGGAGGGAGGCAATGTAGTTGAATGGATGGCTAATGCGTGGAAGGAGTTTATTTACATGCGCGAAAGGACAATTAGTTTAATCGGAATTTTTTGCATTCCAGATTACCAACTTGTTGCTGGATTCCAATTTGCATGGATAGCTGCCAAGACGTTACTCATACGTGTTCAAACTGTCGCTCCTATATGGGCAAATATTATGGATGACTGATCAAAATTATCTTCGGGTTATTTACGCATGATTTCATGACTTAGAAAGGAATGTAAATGCTTGCAATCGCTGGCAAATCATCTGAATGAAATACAAATAATCAAAACCATGTTCTGCTTAAAGGCTAAGGTAATTACCTCTTTTTGCATTTTTTTAAATGAGCATTTCAAGATCAATAATTTATGCATCTGATTAGGCTTCATATCCCATTAACCAACGAATTAGGGAATTAAGTAGGAAACAATTAGTTAAGGTTGAGGGATCCCTTAGTGACATACATGATGTCAAGTCGGGTGTCTCTCAGGGCTCCATTTTGGGTCCTCTCCTTTTCATTATCTTCATTGCTCCGCTTCAGAAGCTTGGTAGTAGTAATGTCAGTATCTCTTCTTATGCTGATGATACAAAATTGGTAGTTGGTAGGAATGGTCAAAATTCCGGTTGTCTGTTAGAGGTCCTAGACCAAATCTACTCTTGGGTTGCTGCGAGTAACATGGCACTGAATGGGATGAAATTCCGCTCAATGACCTTTGGGTCGACGCCATTAGACACTCAACTGTTAGATGATGAAGGTACAGTAAGGACATTGAGCAGGTATCATCCATGAAGGATTTAGATGTAGTCCTCCAAGATAATGGAAAGTTCGATGAGCATATCCAGTTGAAAGTTGGTAAAGCTTTTCAAACATGTGATTGGATATATTGCACGTTTAAGTCCAGAGATAGTTTCACGATGCTAACTCAGTTCAAGTCAATTGTTCAGCCGCATCTTGAATATGCCTCTCCCATTTGGGCTCCGATTAGTTCAGCAGGTTTGCAAAAGCTCGAGCAGGTCCAAAGATGTTTTTCTAGGAACATTGAGGATATGAGAGAGCTCTCGTATTGGGAGAGGTTAGAAAGGTTGGGATTGTACAGTATTCAGAGAAGGTACGAAAGGCATCTGATATTGTACGTTTTCAAAAGCATTCATGAGCTTTGTCCCAACCCAGGATTTAGGGTCAATTGGCGTGACCATAGAGGCTTAATGTCCGTTTTGAGAGCACCTTCAAGCCCTCGAGAATCCAGGCTAGTTCGGACAATGAAGTCCACATCTCTTCTTTCTCGGGCTCCTTCACTGTTTAATTTGCTGCCCTCAAATATTCGTAGGGCTTATTTAGGCGTTGATCCAGTAGCAGGATTTAAGGCAGACTTAGACAAGTTTTTGATTAAAATTCCGGATCAACCTTATATTCAAGGATTAGCCAGATCAGCCAATTATAATTCGTTGGCCGATCAAATAATGTAGATTAATTTAAATAAAAGTCAAGTAAAATAAGTAATCTTCTCGTCTTGACCTGCTGGGATTCCAATCCCGGTAGCGGTAAGGAAGTCCGCAAAAAAAAATTAGAGTTGCCAGATCGGACTAACCATCGAATTCTCCTCAGGGGATGGCAATGAGCTTGTCCAAGTCTAACTTGAAAGATGTTGCTGAATAGATGCCCTGTGAATATTGGTACCATTTATTTCACTTTATTTCACATTGTTTACATTCCCTAGCAAAAATACTACAGATGGTGATCAAATTAATAAACGAGAGGTTGCGAGTACTAATTTACAATTTCAATGACAAATGATATTACTGGTGTAATGTCCGAAACCTGTTAGTTCGCCTCAAAAGAAGTAACCCTGATTTTTTTCCGTGAAACCAAGATGGCTTTTTGCTCAACCTTAACATTTTTGCGTAACGATAGAATAGGCGTGTGTTTCTCACTTTCCACGTTTTCTAGCAAACCTGAATTTGAATTTTGATTTGATCCCATCACTAACAAATGCCTGCATCTCCTAATTATAAATAGCTACATAGTCAACAGCCACCCTCAGGTGATCTAACAATCTCAAGAACTCTTTTCTCCTCTTTCAATCACTGATTCGTGTGACAATCCGAATTGCTCAACTCGGGCTCTTGGCCTTCCAAGTGTAGCCTTTAGTACTACGTAATTATCAAATTGGCCTCCCTCACCCTGGTCACATCTAAATAAATTGTATTGTCTCGTCAAAACTGGTACATTAAGAGGAAAAAATTGTCGCAGTGTGTAAACGTTCACTTTCGCCCACAATCTCGATGTCTGAATCAATTTGGGTCTCCATCAAATGTTGGAACTGAAGCTTCAAGAAAGAGTGTAAATAGCCATGTTGAATGGCAGTAGGAAGGTGTCCATATGATTTATTGAGCAATATACTAGTTGGAAATGTGCGCGCCATGGCGAAAGTTCTCCCAAGTTGGAACTGAACACTAATTGGTCTGGCTGTCAGATGGTTTGGCATCCAATTCATGAGAAACATGATTAATTAATTGATTATGGACCTGGATGATTCATATTCTCAGACAATGTACAGTACAGTGTGAGGAGTGGGACTTATCTCTCAAGAGACTTTCCCAAACAAAAACAATTAGACCATCTGTGCAATTGGCTTGTTGATCTGACAAATCGTGATCGCAGGTATTTCGGCCTGTATGAACAACATGGTACTAGTTTGAACCGACGTCAAGGGAATTTAAATTCCACGTTTAAAACGCCCGTTTGTGTTAGTTGCAAAGGAGGTCATAAGCTACCGGAATGCCCCGAGTTCAAGAGAATGACCTACCAAGAAAGGCAAAAACTTGTTCATGATAATTGGCTTTGCTTTTCGTGTCTTAATCGAGGCCACGCAATACGAGATTGTGTCCAGCGAACGCAATGTTCGTTGGGATGTGGACGCTCCCATCATTTCCTTTTATATGACTCAGGTCGATTCCGAAACGATTCAAGATTGTTAAGAACAGCTAAATCGCCAGGAGACGCCAATGCGGAAGCTAATCAGCTAAGGAAGCTAAGACAAGATAATATAAACAATTTTATGTCGATGACTATCTCGATAGTTATGAAAATCCGAGGCAAGCTATTTATACTTACAAGGAAATCTATGGAGCGCTTGAAGGTGGTAATTTCAACCTTCGAGACTGGAAATCGAACAATGCTGAAGTTGTGAAATCTTTGGATGGTTCAACCGACGGGATAGTTACACTTGATGGAAAAAAGGACGCAAGTGTCCTTGGACTGGGATGGTGCTTGAAGTCTGACAGCATTACCTTTCAAGCAGAAATGGCGTTCGCTACTGTAGTATACCTCCGAACAGAAAATGCGGAACGTCAGTCAAGTCGTCGTCCGTTTGGTGTGTTCAAAGAACACCCAAAAAGCCGCTAACGATTCCAAAACTCGAGCTTCAGGCAGCCATCCTTGGAGCAAGATTGGCGGACCATCTCAAATCTGTGCTACGTCTCGATATTCGACAGAGATTTTTCTGGACGGACAGCAAAGTTGGGAGAGCTTGGATCCAAAGCCTGGCCCGTGGGTTCAAACCATTCGTCGCCCATCGAATAGGCGAAATACAAAACCTCACCCAAGCGAAGGAATGGCGTCACGTTCCCGGGAAATGGAACCCTGCGGATTGTGCCACAAGATCGTCGATATTAACCGATGGATACATGGGCCAGAATTTCTGTTGAAACCCGAACAATATTGGCCAGAAGGCTTGACGGACCTGTGGTCAACAAATGAGGAAAAGCGGTCAAAGTTCGAGTATGCGTCCGTGAATTTTGTGTTCACTGGCAAACAGTCGCAAAGCTTAGATGATTTGTTGGGACCAAACGGACTATGCAAAAATATTGTGCAGGCAATTCAATGTGTCCAAGCAGAGTCCTTTGAGATAGACTTTGAGGCACTGGCACGGTGTTCGGCGGTGCCTCGTAGTTCTCGCCTTAAGGACCTTACCCCATTCATTGACGACAAGGGGTTGATTCGGGCAGGTGAACGACTCAGTCGAGCGCAGATTGATTATGACCAGAAACACCCGATCATTTTATGCCCCAAACACCCAATCACCCAACTAATCTTAAGAAAGCACCATGAGACGAATTTTCATCCTGGAGTAAATCAGGGCCTTGCGTTACTCCGACTGAAATATTGTGTGTTGAGAGGACGAGAAGCAGTCAAAAAAGTACGTGCGAGTTGTCAATCTTGCAAAAACTCAAATGCAAAGCCTACTAACCAAAAAATGGCCGACATCCCGGAAGACAGAATGGCGATTGGTTAGCCGCCTTTTTTTCACTCGTCAGTCGGCATTTTTGGACCAATGGAAATATCGGTCTCACGAAACAAATTGGAGAAACGTTGGGGATGTCTCTTTGCCTGTATGACAAAAAAGAGAGGCATTCATATCGAATTAGCACCTTCGCTCTCTACCCAAGATTTCCTCAATTGCCTCAGAAACTTCACGAATGTCAGAGGCCAACCAACGCTGATGTACTGTGATAATGGGACAAATTTTGTCGGGGCTCAACATCTCCTTCAAGAGCTCAAAACAGAAAAAGGTGAAAGTGAACGTGATATAAAATGGAAGTTTTTGCCTCCTGGAGCACCCCATTGGGGAGGAATACACCAGGCTTTGGTAAAATCCTCGAAAAAGACTCTTACTAAGGTTCTTGAAGAGGAACAAGGTGCTCGCCGACATGTGCGAGGGCACGAATTACGAACCGCCTTATGTGAAGTGATGGGCATTGGTTGATGGATCATGGAGTGGCGTGGTTACTTGAATTACATGAGGGTTGGCCTAATACTTTTAGATTTACTACAAAACTGAATCACTGGGATTTAGGTGGAACATGCATTTACTTCGCTCTTCTTATGATGAGGAGGATGATTAGAGAATATTGGCTAAACTGCATGTTTAGTTATTATTTTATTATTATTTTCGCACTTAACTATTTTCTTTGTATATTTTGAATCTTTTGAATGAGAGAGTACAAAGGTTTGCTTCCAATGCTTCCAACCGCGGGATTTGCACCCAAACCATCATGGAAGGGACTATTCTCTCCTTCAGGCACCCCCCTCAATTTTCCAAGTCATTGTCAGTATGTTTGGATAATGGAATATGAGGGGTCTTTTTATGCTCATTTTGCCGTTTTTTCCAAATTTAGCCAAATTTTATAACAAAGATCTCAAAAGGAGCTCGTGTACCTTAGCGATCTAAAAGTCTGGTTCAACATGGTATTTTTCCTCTTCCCAGAGGTATCGAGTTAAAAGCCGCACTGATAGGTACATCCGACCAACTGCCTACCAACAAATGATTAGCACGAACCAACAAACGTGTTCTCCATTCGATAAGTCGTCAATCATCAAGGTAGTTAGTTGGCCCAACGTTCCCCTACAAGGCTGGGGTAAGACTATCAATTCTGAGTATCAAATCCATCATTTTATTTGTCATCGTATGTTCGTGTTAATAAATAGGTTCATTCACATTCAAACTACCGTTGTTTTAATGTCTACTCTGTAGGCTTGGTGCATGGAATGATCACTTCCGCTG
>NC_081451.1:8561963-8573621 GCF_007210705.1 Tigriopus californicus
ATGAGGTAGGGAAAGGGTTTAAATTGGCTCACCCAGTATGGTATCCTTAACCATAGATTTCTAGACACTGGATGTCGGACGACCGACCACTTGCCTGGTAAAACAGTACAATGGATGGTCTCATATAATGTCTCTAATATAATGTTGATGTTTTTGTACAAATCAAGAAATAAAGATCAGTTAGGAACTAAAACTCAAACAATGATACTCAAACAAGGAGACGTGGTGCATTGGTTAGCGCAGTTTCCTAGCATGAGAGAGGTCCCCGGTTCGATTCTCCTCCCCGACCTTTCTCAAGGAAACTTTTAGACACTAACCACACCCACAGACGGAGAACCAAACTGATACCGGACTTGAAACTGCCTATCGGAATTTGGACTTGGATGATGCGAAGGCTAGCTTTGCTGGCCGGGCGAGGTGCACCCTCCGACCCTAGCACCCCCAACCAAAAAAAAAAATACAGTCCACTAAGCTAGAGGAATCAAACTCCCCACCATATCTATTTGTGTATTTTCCACATTTTCTTGTGTATAATTCATGCAAATTTTAAAACAATCATTAATTCTGGTTGCGAATGGAAACTTCTGGTTGAGGTTGAGTAGCGTTTATGATAATTGGATCATGGAGTGGCGTGGTTACTTGAATTACATGAGGGTTGACCTAATACTTTTAGATATACTACAAAACTGAATCACTGGGATTTAGGTGGAACATGCATTTACTTCGCTCTTCTGATGAGAATGGAGATGATTAAAGAATATTGGCTAAACTGCATGTTTACTTATATTTACCCACTTAACTATTTTCTTTATATATTTTGAATGTTTTGAATGACAGAGTACATTATATCGACCAAGAAGATGTCAGCACTTATCCTTGAGAGTTCATTGGCGTACTTTTCAACACAGCAGAGGTTCGAAAAAAAACGAAGTGAAAGTCACATTACTAAACGCAATTTTCTGACTTAAAACCAAATACAAAATCACCCTCTAAATATTTCCTACAGATGTTAGACGGATAAATTTGAACGAAAAACGTTTGCTTCCTATGCTTCCAACCGCGGGATTTGCACCCACGCCATCATGGGAGGAGACTATTCTCTCCTTCAGGCTCCCCCCTTAATTTTCCAAGTCATTGTCAGTATGTTTGGATAAGGGAATATGAGGGGTCTTTTTATGCTCATTTTGCTGTCCCCTGCCTTCAAATGGCCCCTTGCCCTTCAACCCCAACGACCATGGGACTGATGTCGCATCAGCATTCGAGAAATGGATGAACCGTTTTCAAATGTTCTGAGATCATATTCTTGACGAACCCCTTCCAAACGACGCCCCTGCTCTCGAAACATTCAACAAGGCAAAGAAAAAAAAGCTTGTCTGGTTCATTGGCCAGAGTGGTCTGGATGACATTGAGTCCATTTGTCCGAACGCTTGAGCGGATGGTGCCAGCACCTTCGATGTTATTGTTCAATCCCGACGGCAATATCACCAACCGAGGTCCTCTCACTGGTAATCTATCGTCAAACTCCGTGCACTCAGTCAGGAGCCGGGGGAATCGATCCCTAGGTTTGCAGACAGATGCAAGAGGCAGGCTGCTCTTTACGGATTTGATCAGGGGGATTTCAAAGAGGGGGGCCCAGTGAAGCTAACTGCCAAAATCCAGCTGGTTTTGGGTACGTCGTCGGATCGCACCCTCCGCAACCCTACTATCCAAAAGAACTGGGCCTTTGACGAAGTGGTCGCTAAGGGCATGCTGTTCTAAGATTCGGCGGTTGCGCCCAATTCCGTCATGAACGCGGGATCCACTTTCCTCACGGACACAGAAACTAATGTGATGGTCTCATTCTTGTCACAGTCTTGTCGGGACCATACTCAAAGAATTCTGTTCTAAAGGCTGGCTGCGATTCTCTGTCACTAGTGTGTAGGACGACAAATCCGCCTAGACAAGAGACCGAACAAAGAGCATCCCTCGATGTTTAATGATAGTGGGCCAGTCTTACAATTGGAATCAATGGGGGATGTCCAAGCATTGTGTCGCTCTTTATCTGCTTCCCTGTCGGCATGTCAACCAACAACTCAAATGGAAGATTTGATGTTTAATGCAACTATAAAATTTAATATCACAAATTGAACTTTCAGGGTAAGTTTTAGCAGACATGACATACCGTTTTTAGAAAGTTTTAGATGTAAAGAGATTGATAGAGGCTCCATTGCAAAGAATTGGGACGGGCCATGAAGTACCCAAGTACTGGAGTGGAAAGCTCTCTGAAACTGAACAGACTTTTCAGTTTTGCGTTACCTCCTAATCAAATGCTTGAACATGAAAATGGTATCTATTAATTGAGCACTCTCCCAGCGGGAATGCGTTGATCAGGAGGTAATGCATAACTCTACAAAACCTTGCTAGAAGATGTTCAAGGTTCATTCTAGCTTTCTGCTCCTGTACCGACGTACTCCATGGAAGAAGCAAAACATTTGAGGCAATGAGGCTACCAAGTTGTTTTTGTTTACAACGTGCATTATTGTGCCACTCAGCCCAAAACAACGTATCGATTTTTGTAAATTAGATATCGTTTGGAAAGTTTAGACCATAGCTTGAAGTGACACAGCTTGAAATTTTCAAAAGCTCGTAAATGAATATGGCCGTAGCTTGAAAAAAACACTTGACCCCAATTAAAATCATTATATAAAAACGCCAGGTTGAGACCGTTTCACTCACAGTTGACTTGTTGTTCAGTTGTTACTGAATACAATATCTACCATCTGAATAATGAAGTTCGGGATCTGTTTCATCCTTGTTCTGGTCTTGTTGGCTTGCTCAACTTTGGGCCACCCCACACCAACAGCCAGTAAGTTATTAGTTATAATTGAAGCTAAAAGAACACAGCCGAGTTTCGAACGTCTTGCGTTCCGAAACAGAGTTTGCTAAGAAACAGGTGGCTCTAGTGGCGAACTCCGAATTCGTTTTTCTTGTGTGGAGAAAGCGCCCTTTACTTCATAAGGCGAGCATGAGATACAATGTACATTAGAGACTAAAGTCTCTAATGCACATAAAAAAACAAGAAGGTTCAAGGCATTGCTCGTCAAACAACTAAGTGTTTCAGGATAGCAAGACATTACAAACATCATCAAATGTTCTGACAGACCTTTCAAATCCCACAAGAATAAAGTTATAAACACTTATGATATCCAAAGAAGAATAAAATTTTGCCAATCCTGATATCATGGCAAGGTGTTCAGAATGTATTGTTAGCTATTGCTGACGAATTTTCATAATTGCATTTCTGCTGAATTTGTTCATCATTAATTAATTGAAAGCCATGGCATGGGTAACTGATTCCTTTTTTGTAGCGCTACCGGTAACACGTTACTTATTCAGTAACACTCTTGGTAAGATGTTACTTTTTCAGCAACACTCCTCTTAAGATGTTACTTTTTCAGTAAGGCTGCTTGCTATGCATTATTTTTTCAGTAACGCCACCTGCATTGCATTACTTTTTCAGTAACGCTACCGTGACCAAGTAACGTTTTGCTAGCAAAAAATAAAATGTAAAGGCTCTGAATCGTTCACTACAGGGCCATCCACATGTAAAGTAATGCGTTGTCATCCGGTTAGGAATGTGTCCACCTCAGCCACAACTATGGGACCATTAGGATCACATTGTCGAGGTTATTGAAGAAGGATCGAAGAAGGATCTTGAAACAAAGTCAAAGAAAAGGTCGGCCAAAAGATCCTCCTTCAAGAACATTGACATTGTGGCCAAGAAGGTGTAGTTTATGGCCAAGGTGTAGGTGTTTTTGTTAAGGTTCCTTGTGATCATTGACCGCAAATTTCTAATCAACTGATTGGTTCCCTCTGTTTCCTCCATGGTCATTCTCTTGTGTTTGTCCTCCATGCTTACACTGTCTTTCCTTTGCTTTCTGTTGAGCTTATTTTTGTTTTTCTTGATCTCAACAAATTGAAGTTTTGGGCACTTACTCTAAGCATTGCAGTCCTAGGCAAGAAATGTCTTTTTTAAGGCTTTAAAAGTAGTGTAACGTCAGATGTGAACGACCCTGTATGGTCTGAGCTAGTAACCTGAATTAAAAAAGTCATATAGCCCGCGAGGGCTCAAGAGGACGGTTTTTAGAAATCTTTCTTGCCAATGTTTGAGTGTTCTTTTGACTCCTAATTGGGTACTTTATTGGGAAGAAAGAGTTGATTAAGCACCACCTCAACAGGCATGCGTCTGATTGGGTGGTAACAAATTGCTCAAACGGTTTCTATCAAGGTTATTTAGAGCTTTTTCTCTCCAGTCCTTGCAATCTCCATGAGAGAGTACAACGGTCATTAGTTCAAAATGCAGAGGCTGACTCAAATAGCGCCCTCTGAAATGCAGAACTTAGACCACATTTTGTGCAGCGTAAGCCTTCTTTTGATAAAAAGTATCAAAAATGTAGTTGAGTCAAATGGATTACATGTATCAAAGGTCATGAAAATAAAGCCTTTTCTTCCTTTTCTCTTATTGCAGAGTGTGTGCTTCAGCACTACATGTGCCGATACAACAACAGTCCCCCTATTGCCAGATTAAGACACCATGATCAAACCATGGAAGCTTGGAACACGTGCAATCAAGAGTGCGCCGACAAAAAGGCCGAGTACATCTATTATGGGTACTTCTACTGTTATTGTTATGCCACCTGCAAGGAGATCGTCAAGATCCATGAGTCCGCCAATGGCAATCTATGGCCCATCGGCAACGACCCCGACAACATTTGTAGTAACTGAATTAACCCGCATCCAAAACGGGCCTAGTCACAATTCAACTGTGGCGAAATAAATGCCTGGCAAATCAGAACTGTCTCGAAAGTTTCCACTCTCATTCCATTTATAATACATGGTCAATCTTAGATGAGACAGTTGGCGATACAGCCCAGTATGGACTAATATTTCGATAACATTTGTCTTATTCTAGAACTAAATCAGATGAAGCAACTAGGCAATGATGAACGATTCTTTTTTATTGTTAAAGGACAGCATACCTTTTTAGTGCTGACAACAATGAAACATGCGCTCTCCTACTCTTAAAGTCACTTTTTACGGGCTTTTCTAACCGCTATAGGGAATGCAGTCCTCAGTACTATATATACTATAGATATATACACTATTTACTATGATATGAAAGGTTATATATCGTCTGTTTATTACCCTTTAATATTTATATGATATTTGGTCTTCCAACAAATTTGAGTTGGTAGACACAAGAGAAGTGGACTTCATTGTTTGAACTGGCCTTTATTCACGAGGGCTTGGAGGTGCACTCAAAACTCACGTTAAGCCTCTACGTCATTAGAATTGACCCTAAATCCATGAAACGCACAATATCAGATACCTTTCGTACCTCCTTTGAATACTCACAGTTCGGAAATTCGAGACCGTCCGTAAAAAGAAATGATGCTAAGATTTGAAGCAGCCATCAAATTGATGGTAGCCTTTAGTTTCTAAAACACTTTTGAACAAGTTACTTGGTTGTTGGAATTGGCTAGTTTTTTACATTTTAATTTTAAAGCCAGAATTTGAATTTACCGCCAAAATTTGCCTTGACTGAGTCGAAGTGTCTATCAGAGATATAGAAATGTCTACGATTGGGTTGATTTCAGGCAACTCGATGATCGTAGTGACTTTGGGGCCTGTCCGCCTTTGACTTGTATGATTGTTCGTGTGTCTGAAATCTATCCTGCATTTTTCTCTCGACATCGTTGATGGCTGATAATAACGACTGTTATGGGTCAATTGAAAACATTATTTTAAATTTCTACCGTCAGTTGTCGCGTAGGTTTTGATTCAAATCAATGGGAATCAATTAGGCAATAAACATTTCAAACGGGATTTTGATTGAAACGGTGAAATGCGATTGCTTTTTATTCCTGGTTCCTTCTTTCGTCCCATCTGTTTACCTTTTGGCCCAAAGAGATTGACGAGAAACAAGATTAACGACATTTGTGCCAAAAGAAATGGTGCTCGAGTGTAAGGATCACGTGGTTTTGAGGACATGTCAGTGACATTATGACATCAGGAGTGATTAAACTCCCGATCAAATGCTTGAAACATTGGAAATACAAGTCTCTGACTTCACATCAAAAAACTCCAAGAGATACCTTACCGACAGTGAGGACCATTCGAGACAATTATTTGCTACTTGCGTATATGCATTCCACTGAACTCATCTTTTGCTTTCTGAGATGAAAGTGCCATTTTCAGTCAGGAGCACCAGTGAATTTGGCTCCGTATTTGAACAAATTGCTCAGAAAACTTGAGACGAACAGCTTGTAATCAGTTTTCGTTGGAGAGCATCTTAGTAAAATTCAACTGGACATGCTCATCGACCTTTTCATTATTTTGGAGGACTACGCCTAAATCTTTCATAAATGAGACCTGCTCAATATCTTTACCTCCATTATCTATGAGTGGTGGATTTAAAGGAGTTGACCCAAACTTCATTGAGCGGAATTTCATGCCGTCCTAGGCCTTATTACATTCGACTACCGAAGGGTGGATTCGCTATAAGTCCTCTGCAAGGCCACTGGAATCTTGGCCACTCCTACCACGAACTATTTCATATCGTTAGCATAAGAAGAGAGGCCGGCAATAATATCAAGTTTTTGAAGCGGGTCAATTAGTATTATTCAAAGAAGTGGCCCTAAGATGGAGCACTAGGAAACACCTAACTTGTCATTATGTATGCCACTAAGCGACCCTTCAAGTTTGGCAATTTGCTTCCACCACAAATGTAAAAAATTAACTAATCAAGAACCTTGACATGGGTCCCAATGTCATAAAGTCTGTTCAACAAAAAGGCCAATAGCGTGCAAACATGTAGAGTACCAAAAGCCAAATGAGTAAGTAGGTCAGCTAGTTCCAGCTGACCACCTCACCATTTCACCCCCTACGTAGTTTATTCTATCAAAACACCAACAATTAGTATGATAATAGGAATCCTAAACCAGAAGGGTACTATCATGTTCTCATTGGAAGCCTATTGAGATGACTGATTTATTATTTGACTAGATCTGGTTTGTATACACAGTGACTAGAATAATGGGTATGAGCATGAGCAATCACGCCAGGTACAATAGACGGTAATTCTTCGAGACCAAGGGCTTCAAAAAGGGGTAGCGGGCTTCAGGCAATCAGTAGAGACAGTATCAATTTTGTTGTTAAAATTAAATACAAGCACGGGCAGTTTGGCTGGGCATGTTGCCTTTAATTTTCCTCATTGGATTCTTGTTATCTGTTGACGAACACCTGTCAGTGTCTTTACATTGCCATCCACAATAACATGTCATGGCAATCTCCTGGGCAGCAATTCAAAGCACATGTGCAGGTACTAAGTTTTCATGTTTTCAATGGCACTTTCAAGATTACCTGAATGACGACATCCCTTATAGATCTTCCGGTAGAATGTCATGCAAAGCATACAATACTTTGGCGTTGCAGTTGACTTATTGTCAAATTGGTTTTTCTCGTCTTGTTGAGAGGTGTATAGTTTGGCTAGTTTCGCCAAGGATTTCCTTTTACCAAAATAAGTTCAAGGGGAAGCATGGTCACAAATGAGACAAGAACAAGGTTTGTCATTGTAACATTATGATGAAACAATAATCGGCAAGATCTCGAGAACATGACCTTTATATTTCGCACTCGTCCTTTTTATTGTCATTCCTTAACATCAGCAGGAAACATATATGGTTTTCTAATGCAAACTAGGGGTATGCATCATTATTCGATGTAACAGTCGTCACTCAAACGAAGTTATCTGAAGGAACACTTCGAGGAATAATCCGGCAGTTCTGATAAAACAACAGAAGAATCCATCTTTCCCACCTTGTGCACTTTAACATGGGTGAAGGGGGCTCGTTAGCCTTTTTGTATATGATGCTTTGTATTCTGTTCCTTTATTTCCGAAGAGTGAGCTTAGAAATATATCCTAGTGTAAACCACCCTAAGACAGGTGAAAGGTGAGCGCCACATATGAATGCTTTTCGAAAAATATCTTGTCCTTACTTTGTGATCTTTTATTTTTACAATAGTCTTTTTCAAACCTTAGAAAATATTTTTTTTTGTCTGACATTGTGATTTGTATCTGCTTTTTAGTACCTCCCCTGTTTTGGAAGGTACCCCATGGACCTCCCAAGATTTGGGCAGACATTTTCAAACAACAGCTCCCTCATAGGGCCAATTAAGTGCTCTTTATTTTCTAATTTGATATTGGCACACGGCAGCTTTGAATCTTGACGTCTGTGATGCCTAGGCTATCCAACCAACTGTAAAAGAATCTGGTTTGGATTCCACACACAACCTGGCCACTCGGACAATCCAGTGTTCTAGTTTCCAGAGGGTCGATATTACTTTCATTGCAAAATGGGGTTTGCCACAATTGGGTGCTTTGACAAAACAACTCAAAGCATGTCAATCCATGGTCATCTGCAATCAAAAAGATAACATGAAGGGATCTCGATCCGATCAATCATTTTCGTATAGTCTGCCATATGTTCATATCTTCGACATAGGGTCGAAAGTTATTCAAAAGCAAGCGTGTTCTCTAATAAGATAGGTGCTAGGCTATAAAGATCGGTCTGCTACAGTTCAAGTTCAAAGTCTCAAATTGTAGAGAGATCAAAATTTTGAAATTTACAATCAAGTAGATAGGTTATTTAAATCCAGTAGTTTTGATTGGCGCGAAGAAAAGTAAACGTGATTAAAGGTAAGGTTGCGTCCACTATCTCAAGAAAGTCGTTTTGTGATGCTTATCGAACACCTTGAATGGTTTGAAATCACCCACTCTTCTCAAATATCGACTTTTTCAGGTCTTGTGTTTCGCTCCCAAAGATCGTTTTTAATCATGACTACTTATTAATTAACTAATGGTCTATTTCGAGAGAGGATCTACATTGTTTCTTCGACGGAAAATATTGTAAGAAAACCAAATGAAATATAGTTTGCCGCATAAACACGTACATCTTAATACCTAACTTGTCAGGTCTAAGTTACGAAGCAAAATAGGGTTTGTTCGACTCCCAATATATGGGCAATGTTGCCATATGGATTTAGCATATGGTCATGCTCATCCCAGCTGTACTAGTCATCTATATTTTAAAGTACCAGTCAGAGATATTGAAAGAGTTATCAGTCCATCCAACTCCTTGCGGTGACGACCACCCACAAGCCAATACAGGCAATCAATAGAAAAAATGCACAAAATGGTTATATTCACAAAACCGCCCTTGTTCAATATGCAAAAGTTGATCATTTTACCATCTTCTCTACGTGTCTGAGAAACCCTTTTAACGAATAAGAAGTGTATTGCTCACCTACAAAGGCGCCACCATTCGTTTGCCATCTGGTTCTAATCTTGGTGTATCCTTCAGGACAAGTTAAGTATTCATTTGAGAAACTATCCTCATTCCAAGCATGACTTGTGATTTCCGTGCGCTCTGGGTCATTGCAAACCATTTTGACGCCAGTAAGTCCTGACTTTGGTGCAGATTTAATCTGGAATTGAGTCACTTGCCTTGAATTGGGACAGTAATCCCAGACACCCAAATCTCCAATCCCATGGTTCGACACAACAAGTACTAAAAGAAGTAAATAAAAAAGGCAATGGCTTAATTCCACACAACTTTAAATTTCAGCCAATGGAGTCTCAGTTTTTGCCAGATGAAATCAGGCAAATGATATGAAACAAAAAGATATGGCTGAGAATAAAAAGCCATGCTATAATGAGAAAAGATTGAATGATTCAACCCCAAACCGTTGAGACTTAACGTGCGTTTTGAGAGCACCTTCAAGTCTTCCAAGAATCCAGCCTAATTCGATAAATGAAGTCCAACTCTCTTCTTCCTCGGGCTCCATCATTGCTCAATTTGCTAGCCCCAGTAATGTTCGTAGGGAGGACGTAGGTGCTGATCCAGTAGCAGGATTTAAGTCAGACTTGGACGAGTTTTCGACGAAAATTCCTGATCAAGACTATATTCAAGGGCAAGCCAGATCTCCCAACTGTAATTTGTTGGTGGATCAAATAATATATCAAAATAAAAGTTAAGTGAATTTACTTAATGTCTGGAAAAAATCGTCAAACTCACACCAAGGTTTAACAAAGAAGATAAAATTCGAAAGAAAATCTTTTATTCAATAGCACGGCTTTCCATTCAAAACGCTTATGAAAATGAGGCTTGGAGCAAGTTGATAAAGCCATGATACCTTAGACAAGGCATTGACGCCGGTACCTAGGACCAGGGACCCTGGATTTAGAGACCGGCGAGCTTTGACAAATGGCTCCACCTCAAAAATGTAAAAAATCGGCAGAACTAAAATGTTACCAAACAGATTTTGAGTTGATGCGCTGCATAACAAAGTGTACTATCATGACGAGCATCATTGAAACTTTTCTTCAAAATCCTTTCTAAATAAATCCTCTAGCCATTTTTCATAAGATTGTTTTGCTAAAATATCTCATTGATGTCAAAATTTAAACTGTTCAAGCCCAAAGCATTTCACGTTTGGTTGAGAAACAAGGGAGAACAGAAATGGAACAAGCCAGTTTCAAGTCACGAGACGAGCTAAGCTGGGCGCTAAGGTCGTTAAGCAACCAAAAAACGCAACAAAGATCTGCTCTCCTTACCCTCTTCAAGCTAACTACATTTCTTTTAGGAAGAAAAAAAAACGAAATTTTCTTCAATTAGAAAGTAGATAAATGCTGCTTATCTACTGCTGGGAAAAGAGGAAAAATAAGCCTGGAGGAAGTATTCTAGGACCCAATTAAAAAAAATGTCAATTTAGTCCAAAATTGAGGCAAAATTTGATTTTTAAGATTTTTTTTCTAATTAGTAGTATGAAAAAGTAACCCTGATTTTTCTTCGATCAAACCAGGGTCACCTTTTTGGTCAACCCTAACCTTCTACGCTACGTTAGAAACGGCCCGTGCTTTGACTTTCCTAGCTTTCTGGCGATCCTGATTTTGTAAATTTGTTTGATGCTAGTGATGGGATCAAATCAAATTTCAAATTCAAGGTTGCCAGAAAACNGACTTTCCTAGCTTTCTGGCGATCCTGATTTTGTAAATTTGTTTGATGCTAGTGATGGGATCAAATCAAATTTCAAATTCAAGGTTGCCAGAAAACGTGGATAGCGAGAGCACCCGCCTGTTCCATCGCAACGTAAACACTTAGGTTTGAGCACAAAGGCAACCCTGGTTTGACGGAAGAAAAATCAGGGTTACTTTTTGAGGCTGACTAACGGGTTTCGGTGATTCTACCTGTAATGTCATGGCCATGGTAATTGTAAAATGGTAGCCCTAGTCGCAACCTCCCGTGATTATTAATTTGATCCCCATCACTTTGATGCCGTCTCTAGCTTGCTGGTGAGCCAAGAGGAGGTCATCGTAGTTGAACGACTGGACACTTGTGATGGGAATAAATCAAATTTCAAATTCAAGGTTGCCAGAAAACTTGGATAGCTAGAGCACCCGCCTGTTCCATCGCAACTTAAACACTTAGGTTTGAGCACAAAGGCAACCCTGGTTTGACGGAAGAAAAATCAGGGTTACTTTTTGAGGCTGACTAACGGGTTTCGGAGATTCAACCAGTAATGTCATGGCCATGGTAATTGTAAAATTGTAGCCCTAGT
>NC_081451.1:8573657-8578562 GCF_007210705.1 Tigriopus californicus
AAAATCAGGGTTACTTTTTGAGGCTGACTAACGGGTTTCGGAGATTCAACCAGTAATGTCATGGCCATGGTAATTGTAAAATTGCCCTGTAGTAGCCCTGGTCGCAACCTCCCGTAATTATTAATTTGTTCCCCATCACTACTGAACACACTGCTTTCCTCCTCTGTCGCTCGCTAGCCCTAACTACGGACTGCTAGAGATTTGCGAAAAAAACGGACTGCGAAAGGAAGCCAAAATTTCTCACCTCCTAAACCGTTCATCTTATTCCAAATAATCACTTCATACGACCGCAAAATCTTGTCGAATAGATGAACTTGGCCAAATTTGAGTCGGAAGCTAGGTTTGGGGAGCTTCCAAGACACGGTCAAACTTATTTTGTAAACAATACATAAAATTCGAATTTTCGGCCTACTCTTGGTCAGCTACATTAGCTTTTGACTTTGAGATAAGTCTGAAACGATCCACTTGACAAGTAAATAATATAAAATGACTGAACTTTAATTGAAGAGGTCTACATTTCTTATTTTATTACTTTAATTCCTCTTCCCACCTGTTTATGTACTATCTGCAATTTCCCTCTTCACTTTTTTCATGTGCACTGAACCAATCCTGGTCAAACTTACTGTGATATCACGCTCTAGTCAACTAGTTTATCAGTCTTGACCATTTTATTCTTTTATCAATCGATTTTTGTATATGATACTTATACATACAGTTTTATACATTTTACAATCTGACATGACCAAGAGTCGCAATAAAGTTTATTTTTTTATTTTATTCTTTTCAAAAAGTCACTCAGAGTAGTTATAACCAAGAACAGGCCAATTTTGCGACAAGCTCATTCCCAGTCCATATTTCTAGAATTCCGTGCCCTAACCTAGACATCAGTCTATTTTCTTCTCTTTGCTCGTCCCTAGAGAGTACTTTCCTCCTTGGTTTCCGACCACCACGTGTGTGCTGTTCACCTGTTGTACAACTTGTTCTCATTTGCAAGCGGAGTCTCCCCATTTTGCCCTTGTGGCTCTGTCTTCTTCTTTTTTTACTTTTTCCATCGTTTTTTTCCCTCGCTCATTTCTAACGGGTTTTCTCTAGAAGGTGAAGGAAGCAATAAACATGGAAGCTTTGTTGAAGGGACCTTCATAAGGGGCAATGAATTGTCTTGAGTTGGTTTTAGATGGGAAAACTCCGTCCTCCATAGATTTTCTTTATGGAAGCCTTAATAGCTTTGGTTGGTCACACCCACCCACTACTTGATTGTGGGATGAGGCAGGGAAAGGGTTTAAATTGGCTCACCCAGTATGGTGTCCTTAACTTAGAGAGTTTGGCCTTCTCCAGTTTAATGAGAAGGGCTGTTCCAAACAGGCATGTAGCTATGTTTATCCATTCATGTGCATGAGGTCAGTTAGGCACAAGTTATGCCTCAATGTCAAAGGCACAAAGGCCCATCTCAGGGGCACTAGGAGGAAAAGCCAACATTTGTTTCATCCTCATTGTCAAGTCTCTCAACAGACTCACCTACCCCTTTCCTCTTCCCTCTTTCCCTCCCATTGTTCCCCTCCCTCTCCTCCAACCTCACCCTCAATTCATTTAACCTCTCTTGTGCCCAAACTTTGTACCCTTAATCCCCTCTCTGGTTGTCGTGAGCCCAAAGAATCTTTCAGATCATATGCTCAGGTGGCAACTAGACTTCCTTCTCCCCCTCTTTTCCCCACTCCTCACAAGTTCTCTCATCCTCCGAATAAGATTAGTTTTGTCCAGAAGCATGATTTTTTAGGATTAGAAGGCCTAGTCAAAGATTTGATAACTCTAGTCCATCAAAGGACAATCAACCGGCAAAAGGGCTTTGTTTGAATGTCCTTTGCCATATTTAAAAAAACTGCCCAGAGATCAAGGTTCATGATGAACTAGCTTTAGATAGGCTGGTCTCATTCATTTCAATGACTGAAACTTGGCTTCGATCAGGGGTCTTAGATGAAGAGCTAACCACAGTTGGTTTCAATTTAGTTCGTTGTGATAGGATACGCCCTGATAATCCCATTTTTCCCCATGGGGGCGTATGTCTATATGTTAGGAATGACTTGCGCATTAGTCATGTAAAAATGTCTGATGTAGAAGTAAAGGTCTCAGTTTGTCATCTCCAAGGTCTTGATTTGCCCATTGTAACAATATATAGGCCCCCCTCTGGTTCAGTTAGCTTGTTCTTGTCAGCTCTTAAATTCACAAGAAATGAGTTGGATCGAGAAGTTTGCTTGAAGGTTTTCTTTTTAGGGAACTTCAATTTTCCGCCTAGCATTGTAGAGTGGGAGGTTGGTCCAAATCGGTACATTCCCATTTCGAAATCGACATCTCAGTCGTTCAAAAAACTGGAAGAATTCGCGATCTTGCGCAATTTCTCCCAGCACGTTGGTGTAGCCACTAGAGAGAATAGCGTTCTCGACTTGGTTTTTTCCAATGACCTCGATCTGATCCAGTATGTCCATGTGACACCTAGTATTTTGTCAGTTCATCATGTTCTTGAGATAGGGTCGACCGTCACTCAAAAGCCGGCATGCTCTAGAGCAAAACTGGCAAAAAAGGCCGGTTTGGCTAGGTTTAAGTTCAAAGACGAACATTCCAAAAATTTGAATGCATAAAATTCAAATTTTTGGCCTGCTCTGGGTCAGCTACATAAGCTTTTGACAATATAACATCAAAACGATCTAGTTTACAAGTAAATAGTATAAACATGACCTACCTTTAATTGAAGGGATCTATGCTTCTTGTTTTATTACGCTAATTCGAAAAGTGGCTCAGAGTGGCTATTACCAAAAGCAGCCCAATTTGGCGGGAAGGTCGTTTGTAGACCATATTTCTAGAAGTCCGTGAGAAATCCAACGTGCCTCGTTTTGTTTGTTTGGGCAGTCTGACGTTGGAAATAAAGGTTCTTATTTAAAAGAGATGCCAGAAAAGCATTTTTGCGCTACCTTTGTTAAATTCTAGTTACCAATACCAATTTCCATTTATGCTTTACTCCTGCTCCCACCATCACACTCGCCACAGTTATTTTCCTCTGTATATATACCTCCACCTTACAATAATAAACATCTAGCCAACAGCCATCATCCGTTAATCATACACCTCATACAGCAATGTTGCTAAAATCAACTGCTGCTTATTGGGAATGAAAAGGGATCAACTTGTATCAAAACCATACGTACATCTTGATTGTTATTCTCAAAATTCAAGAATGTACATTCTCTCAGTCAGAATGAAAACATAGTTTTTCGCAAGGTGAGAACAAAGGTAATTGATACATTTGATCAAATAATGGATATCTTATGCGCAATTGTGATTCTGACTTCCCTTGGCAAGTAAACGAGACTTTGAAAAAACACTGATATTGAAAAAATATGATATTGCTCTATTTATTGGCAGTGATTGTATAAAAAAATAGCAAATAAGGTTTTGAATGAGGTCAATTGCAAAAAAAAAACAATCTGATTTGCTAGATTTCTGGATACTTGACTAGTAGGTGGTACAATGGTAGATATGTGTTCTCTTAATTGAATGTCACTTACCTTCACCTGAAATATTAAAAAAACCCTCATTAGTTGTGCGAAAAGCATGAAGAGTATGTTAGGTAACGTTTTTGATGTTGCAGAGAGAGTGTTGGGAGGAAAAAGTCTATCAAAAAATACGCTTCATAATTGTCGATGAATATTGATGTTTCGGTCAAAAATGAACACCCTCTTGAGTATTTTAAATAATAGCAAAAGATTGCAAACTTCCGTTTCCACATAAGTCAAAGAAATAAGTTAGTTTTGTGTGTGTGAGACATTACTCGGCATGTCTGTTACCCTTGCAATCTATGTCACAGGCTTTGATAGTTTCAGTTTCGGTATCTGAATTGGAGCTCAAACAAGGCAATCCACCAATCTGTTGAACAGGGTTGTCACATTTACGAGTGCGAACCACCTGCCCACTTCCGCAAGTTTGAACATTGCAAACCTCGGGTGACCAGCTTCCCCAACTCCCATCACGAGGATCTAAAAAAATAAAAATGTATTCATTGCGAGAAGCAGGTCTCATTGGATATAGTGGTACATGAATGTCAATTCAATTAGAGCCGCACATGGCGATTTGGGGCCCATTCTGGGTTCAAGGGTTGCCATTCGAGGCAAATTTCCACTAGAGAAGCAGGGTGTGGGTTTTGGGGGAGACCTGGGATCGAACCCATGAACCCGAGATCAACTCGTAAAGTAAAGTTCCATTATTTTTGCTTATTGACTCTATTTGGATTGTGTCTCGCGCGAGCTGTTTTTTTGTGTACCGCCAACTTCAGTGACACAGTTTCGGCCTGTCTATTTTTTGTTTATTATAGCCAGCCATCCTTCTGTGTGAACTTGTCGAGCGCCAGAAAAGTGATATACCATTGACCGATAAAACCAAGTTGGGAAACTCAAACAAAGACAGCTAACGCAAGATGCAAGCCCCAATTATTGACAACGCAGAGAGAGGAAACAAGCCATATTGTCTCAAAGTTGGTTTTAGCCAAGGACGACTTTACCACTGGACAAGGGCGGTGGTGGGGGAAAAATTAGTAATTCCAATTCCAATCAGTCAAATTCATTTCTCGTCACACGCTTTGACTCAAATGTAGCCTCAGAAATTATTAGTCAGTTTTGATCTCAATTGGACGTTTGTGTCAAAAGTTCTGAGTATTTCCAACTCGGACCAGTGGGGGCACAAATTGAATGAGCTAGCATCACGTTCGTAAGCTCTTACGAAGGTGTGCTAACATACTAAGCTAACATGTGCTAAGCAAGTCATTTTTTGCCCACGTTGCACTGAATTTCAAGTGCTCATCGCTTTTGACACAGTCGTTTGATTGCGGTTAAAATTGACGAATGTTGCTCCGAGCTAACT
>NC_081451.1:8578598-8661063 GCF_007210705.1 Tigriopus californicus
TGCATGCAGTTGATTTGGATAAAAGTTAAGTTTCCCCCACCCTACCGTTTCTGTCCAGTAATAGCGTCGTCCTTGGTTTACATTTTGCCGGGGGTTGCGTAACGCAGCAGTTTGAACACGAAGTTTTGAAGTTTTTTTTTGCATTTGAAGCATTTATTGCAAGTTAACTTTTAATGCTGAATTAAATTGAAATGCCATGTGAACCATTCCTTTTAAGAATAATGGATTGGAACTCCAATCTAATCCCTTGACAAAGAACAATTAAGCTTTAAAAGTATGTGTGACCTCTCAGAATATGATGGTGTCATCATCTTTCTTTCGTAATTTTTGATTGAAACAACAGCTGAAGAAAAGCTCAAAGTTTATAATGCTTTACGAAGCATAATATGACATTTCAAACATACCAAAATGGAGTTTGTGCCCATTGACATAAAACAGAAAAAAGAAATTAATCATGTGTTTTAACAACAATCTTTATGGCATATTAGCAATTGACACTTTACATTAAACTTTCATAGTTAAGCACTATTGCAACCCATAAAGAATTAGACCTGAACTCCTGAAAAGGCTTGCTTTAATATCTTGAGAATTGAAATGTTGCAATGGTCTAGCTTTTAGAGAGAGGTTCTTAAAAGTTCATGTTTTCACCCAAAAACGGACATACTTTTGAATACCAAGATAGAGAATGAAGGTATTTTTTTGCCGACTTCCTTACCGCTACCGGGATTGGAATCCCAGCATTACAAGACAAGAAGATTATTCATTTTACTTGACTTTTATCTTTTATATATTATTTGATCGACCAAGGAAGTAGAATTGGCTGATCAGGCTAATCCTTGAATATAAGGTTGATCCAGAAATTTGGTCAAAACTTGTCCAAGTCTGACTTAAATCCTGCTAGATCCTGCTGGATCAACGCCTACATACGACCGACGCATATTTGAAGGGAGCAAATTGAACAATGAAGGAGCCCGAGAAAGAAGAGAGGTGGACTTCATTGTTCTTACTACCCTGGATTCTCGAGGGCTTGAAGGTGCTCTCAAAACGTACGTTAAACCTTTACGTTCACTAGAATTGACACTGAATCATGGGTTGGTTCAAAGCTCATGAATGCTTTTGAAGACGTACAGTATCAGATACCTTTCGTACCTTCTCTGAACACTGTACAATCCCAACTCTTTTAGTCTCTCCCAATATGAGAGCTCTTTCAATCCTGTGATGTTCCTAGTGAAACATCTTTGGACCTCCTCGAGCTTTTGCAAACCTGCTGAACTTATTGGAGCCCAAATGGGAGAGGCATATGCAAGATGTGGCTGGACAATCGACTTGTACAGAGTTAGCATCGTGATACTATCTCTGGACTTAAACGCGCAATATATCCAACCACATGTTTGAAAAGCTTTATCCGCCTTCAACTGGATATGTTTATCGAACTTTCCATTATCTTGCAGGACTACACCTAAATCCTTCATGGATGAGATCTATTGAATGCCGTTACCTTCATCATCTAGTAGTGGGTTGTCAAATGACGTCAATCCAAAGGTCATTGAGCGGAATTTCATTCCGTTCAGGGCCATATTACTCTCAGTTACCCAAGAGTAGATTTGGTCTAGGACCTCTAACAAACAACCGGAGTTCTGACCATTCCTACCAACTACCAATTTTGTATCATCAGCATAGGAAGAGATACTGACATTACTATTACCCAGCTTCTGAAGCGGAGCAATGAAGATAATGAAAAGGAGAGGACCCAAAATGGAGCCCTGAGGGACACCCGGATTGACATCATGCATGTCACTAAGGGATCCATCAACCTTAACTAATTGTTTCCTACCACAAACGAAACTTCTTAGCCAATCGAGAACCTTGCCTTGGATCCCAATCTCATGGAGCCTGTTAACTAAAAGGCCATGATCTACCTTGTCCAAGGCCTTGGCAAAGTCGAGATCAACTACATCGACTGATTCATGGCTCTCCAGTCCCTCAATAACCTGCTCTATATGCTCAACCAGTTGGGTAACCGTGCTAAAATGTGCTTGGAACCCGTGCTGGCTAGGGGGAAGGACTTCATTGACCTCAAGAAATTCAACAAGTTTGAACTTCATGATCTTCTCAAACACCTTCGCAATATTCTAAATGAGAGAAATCGGCCTATAGTTACTGGGGAGTGACTTATCTCCCCCTTTGAAAATTGGAACAACATGAGCTACCTTCAGAGAAGAGGGGAACTTGCCCTGGTCCAAGATGCAACGCATCAAGTACGAGAAAACAGGAGCAAGAACCAGTGAGCATCTCATCAGAAACTGAGATGTTATCCCATCAGGGCCAGGGGAGCTCGAGAGTCTCAAGTCCTTGATGGCCTCTAAAGCATCCTGATCTGTGACTACAAGATCATCTAAATGCTCAACTTGACAAGCCTTGCCAAACCCAAACTCATCAATATAGCAATGGGCTGTTGCTCATAAACTCAGTGAAGTTGAAAAAAAACTAGAGAACTGATCACCAAGTATGTTGGCCATAGTCTCTACATTGTCTATGGATTCCCTCGACCTCAAAAGGCCCTACAGGGTGTTTGATCTTTCTCTTAGAGTTTGCATAAGAGAAAATGTTGCGTCCCTCAACCTCAGGGAAAATGTGCGCTAAACCAGCTTAAACATATTGTCTTGAAGATTTTAGTTAATGCTAAACAATATATTGTCACCAAAAAAAAAGAGATTATGATATATAAGAAGGGACAATCTTAGTATTCGGGTAAAATAAGATTAATTGTAATTAAAACAAAGGGTTGCAATTTTGAGACATTGGCGAGCTATAAATACACTGCAAGACCAAGAAAGATATTTTTTTACGCACAGTCCTCAACTGTCAAGATTAAAAAAACATCTACCCAACAAATAACCGGTTTAAAAATGAAGACATTCTCAAGATTTTGATTGAGGAGCCTAACATCCACCAATTTACAATGTTTTATTCCTAGGATACATAAAGAGGAACAGGGCAAGGTTTAACCGAAAAGCATTTTTGATATGGTTTTGACACGACTCTTAGTTGTTGACTCAATATCAGAATTCATACTGAACAACCTAGCTGATAATTGGAATTGAATTAGGAATTTTGCAAAAGTACGAAGCAAGTTGTTGGTCAAATGCTTCATTTTTTTTTTAATTTTTGCTCTCCTACGTCTTGCCAGATATTGGTTTGCATCATAGTTTTAACAGAGGGTAGTATTGGAGGATATTGAATCATCAGTGAACAGGAATCAAGAGAACTATCACTGGATGAACAAACTAATTTCTTTCACAGACCCAGCACCAATGAGAAAATGTACCTAGACATATTATATGTCAATACTGAGGAGGTAAGCTTGAAAGCTCTTTTAGAAATTTTATCTATATTTATTAGGAATGATGCAATCCAAACTTTGTAGTGTTTGTTTGAGGTTATTGAACGACTCGTTCAACTTGACTTGTTGACACGGTTGTACAAAGTAATAAGTGGTATTCAACCTTCACACGTTGTGGAATATCTTATTGCCATGGATGGCCATAACAGATGCAGACAAAGGATTTGTCTTGTTTGCTGTTCCAAGGCTCAATTGTTCATCAAACCATTGTCAAAATACTAGTGGCTCATTAATGAGTTCGTGATTGACGGTTACTGGCCAACTGAGGCTCGCTTGTCTTGCAGATTGTGTTTGTGTTACTCTTGCTGCATTAAACATGAAGAGATTGGACATGGAGTACGTCAGTAGTGGAGTGGAAAGCTTAGTTGAAGATCGAACGTCTCCTTGCAAGGTTTTGTACAGTTATGAGTTACCTCCTGATCCGATACTTTCTCCTCTGAAATAGTGCATTATGAATTCTATCCTCATGTTCCAGCACTCGATAAGGAGGTAGCGCAAAATAGAACCGTCTTCCAAAGAGGTTTCAGAGAGCTTTCCTCCCAGTACTGATCTACTCCATGACTTGAAGTATTAAGCAATGCGACATTGTAGGGGTCAGTTATGTTTCTAATACGTTTCAACATAAGCTATAACGGAGTACGCCTTTGCTTTTGAGTTTAGTTTAGGTTTCCCGTCCATGAGTTAAGCTCAGAGTTCCAAAAAGTGCTGGGTTAAGCCCAAGGTATTTAGAAAAAGCTTACATCGCAAGTGGCAAGCAAGGGAGTATTCAAAAACCCAGTTCTCAGTTCCCGGTATTGAAAAAAACCAGTTCTCAGTACCATGTTTTGAAAAACAACAGCTCTCAGTTCGGAGTGAAAACCCCTCCTCCTCCTCCGCCTCCTCAGCTGTCTTCTACAAGTCAATGAATGGAAGCTCAGGGTAGGGGGAGGTTATGTAGCATGTCAGTAGGGGAGGTTATGGAGCATGTCAGTAGGGGAGGTTATGGAGCATGTCAGTACCGGAGAGGAAAGCTCTCTGAAACCTTGCTAGAGGACTTGTTACCTCTTAATCCAGCGCTCAAACATGAAGATGGCAATCATTGAGCACTCTCTCAGAGGACAAGCATCTGATCAGGAGATAACGTGCAGCTCTGCAAAACCTTGTTACGAGAGGTTTGAGTTTAGTCCACGCTTCCCTCCCCAGTACTGACTTCCTCCATGGCTAAGTCCACCAACATTTTGCAACGCTCTCCCCGACAAAGTCTCGTTGGATAACGGCCTACACATCGAGGAACTTATATTCTCCGCGCTTTCTCACCCTTAGGGCACTCATTCATGAATTTAGTACGTAAATGCAAGGAAAATTCATAATTTGAACATGCTTCAAAGACATAGATCTCAGGGGAAGGACTATCTTAAAAATGTGGACTTCAGAGGGACACAAAAATGTGTTATCTCCTTAATAGTTCATTTCACTCCAAACAAGCAGATCATAGGGTAGCAAGGTTTTGTTGAAATAGATGAAATTGGCCAAAATTGAGCTTGAAACTAAGCGTAGGAAACTCATGAGGAACGGCCGGCCATAAGTATGTAGTAGACCAACAAGGATGAAGGACATGGAGATCTCCGCTCGGACAGTCAGAAGCGCATTTTATTTAATCTGATTGCAATCAAACCAATGATGTCTTTTTGCCAAGATCAATTTGGTATGAGTTGAAGGAACTTACTTGGCAAGTTTCAACACGATTGGGGCTTTGGTTGACGAGTAACAGTTAATTGAAATTTACCAATGTCTGTGTACTTAAGCGAGTCATTTGAAAAAAAAAAGGTGACGCAAATTAGTACGTACATCGTAACAATGACTGTATTTGGTCTTAAAATGCCCTCAGTTCTACTACAATCATTCAATCGTCCTGAATTTGTTTACCTTGGCTTCAGATTGCCACACCCGAAATGTCTTGCAAAATGAGCTTATCGACTTGACTAGAACCGGAAATAATACTTTCGCAAGGAGCCTCTAAATCCATGTAATCCGTCATTCTTGAGTAGGCAGTACTCAAAATGCAATTCTTGGTAAGCTACATAAGCTTTTAACAAAATTACTTACTTAAATTGGTTCTTTTCAAAGTAGTGCTAGTATGATCTGCCTTTAATTGAAGATTTGCGTTTATTATTTTTACTCGAAAAGTGGCTCGGATTTGCTAAAACCAAGAACAGCCCGATTTGACGGGAAGTTCATTTGCAGTCCATATTTCTAGAAGCTCGCGGTTGGATCAACGAGTGATTATGATAAATGCTGAATTCGTTCAAATTGTTGCCAGTTTTTTAAAGTTTACACTAGCCACTTTATAAAAAAAACCGTACATTTTGAAAGCAAGTGTAGATGCATCAAAAACCATTTTACCCCTAATATTTTCCTAGTCTTTTGAGTAAATTTATTTGAACCAAAATTTACTCACCTGTGCAGACTTTTCTTCCACAAAAGTTGAAGAACCCATTTTGTTGACGACATCTTATCTCTTTCAGGGCCGGAGAACAATACTCGGACGACATTGATGACGAGGCTTCAAAGTCAATACTGCAGTTGCTCCAGTCCCACAATGTGGAACAACTACCGTAACCTACAAAGATATTTGAAAAATTGAGCTGATGATCAATCAAACCTTACAGAACTGCAGAGGTAACCGTTAAAGCTACCCACTGCCTTCCGAGATACTTCTGCCGATTACTCACTTTTAGGGGCATTTGAGTTATCTGGTAAGCTGACTTGGACGCATCGAGTACGATTAGGGATGGGCGGCCCACCATCTCCATCGATGAGAGTCACAGTTGAGATAGAGCCGTCCTGGGCTTCAAATATTTTTAGCAACCATCCGCAAACAGGATTCAAACACATCATTACACAGAGACATTCAAGCCACATGGTTACTAACTCAACTAATACTTCAATCACCCGAGCTCATAAATATTGCCATGACAGCGCTCAATTGATTTTCCCTTTTGTTCCCGGATTGACAATTTTACTAATGGTTCATGCCTCAGAATCCGGTTTGTGACAGCCATTAAGTCTATTCTTTTTAATGACAATTAGTTTGCAAGGATACTCATGCACATATTTGGTGTGAAGGAAGTACATTTCGTGTTTTCTTTCTCAGTCCAGTTGTGGGCATGAAAAGTATTCTAAAGAGGATGTTCGGACAAAATGCATAAAACGTGGCGAGTGGTGAAATATGTTTTTTTGGGGATAGATTTATTTTTGGAGGGTACATTGTGATCATTATGAGATGTTGTCAGAAACTTACGGTAGTTTTTTTTTCGTTTTTTCAACTTTTTCATAATAATGTAGATTTCTTTAGGTTCTGGATAAACACGTAGGCTTTTTCGTCTGTGGTGGCTATTTACACCTACATGAAATGTTTTTAACGTACGGCGATACTAAACCAATAGTTTGCGTCAATGACATAGATACCTCTGGATTTGGGATGTTGATATTTGAAGCTGATTTTAAAGTACCGTTCAAGATCAGCTCAACATTCAAGACTAGCTCGGTCGGCCAACTCAATTATCATCTAAAGATTAAAAGATAGTACATAGACGATCAATAACCTTCCATTTTCGTAGTGTACGAAAATACACTAGTATTTAAAAGTATAATAGTGGGGATTACATCCCCTCTAGCGGTTAGAAATGCCCGTAAAAACAAACCAAAAATCAAATAATAATAATAATTCGCTCTTTTCGTGCCATTTGATTCACCATTCTCCTCAAAGTTGATTCTGTCCTCATTTATTTTAAGTTGACCTTTTTACAGGTTCAGGTGCCAAAAATCTGGTATTTTTAGCGTTGGGAGTACTGACGGGGATCAAATAAATAACCACTGGAGGTTGCCAATTTACAGCTGGATTCTTCGTTGATCAGCTTACCCCTCTCGTCTCACCAGAGAGACGACTGCCAAATTGGTTCAAAATCCTTTTTGAAGTACAACAGAAATATCCCAACAAATCTTGTTAACTTTTAGCCATATGAGCGCCAAATTTGAGCCAGAATTCAATAAATCAGTCATGTCAAAATTACTTCTTGTGGTTTTTGCAAGGAAGAAGACTGTTAAGATGGATTTACGCATTTCTCTCAATACTTGAAAAGGTTGTTTGACCACCGTGGTGAGACGGGCGAGACGAAAGGAGAGGAGACGACTGTATCCAAGAATCCAGCATACATTTGCAATGGCATAGGGTATTATTAGCGGCATATCAGAAACCCGTTAGCTAGTCACCAAAAGAAACCCTGATTTTTCTTCAATCAAAAAGAGGTTACCCTTTTTGTCAAACTTAACATTTTACGGCCCGTTAGAAACGGCCCGTGCCTTGACTTGAATATCTTTCTGGCGATCCTCATTTTGAAAGTAATTTTATCCCATGACTAGCAGGGAGCATTTGTGTGTAACACTTTTTGACTAAAATAGTCATTTGGTAGTAACTTGCAAGGAATTAGATATATGATTTAAAGTAGCGAATAAGATTGCAAGATCGATGCAAAGGAATGAAAAGTTTACCCGATGTGACCACTTTTGACGTTAATCAATCCTCCAACCGGCGTTGAAAGCTTGCAACTCTACAGAAGGCTCTTTAGAAGACGTCCTGTAACGGCGGCCCAAGCAACCCAAATATTGAACCGGAGTGACTCAAGTTTTTGATAAGGTTTCTCTTACAGGGTCCGGGTGTAAATGGCAATATTTGTTAAGGTTACGTAAAAGCATTGATATTTGTTCAATTGTCTAGCGAGGAATGAAAAAATTGAGAACACTTTGAGAATCTTTGGACTTGTTCGACCATTTGCAAACCTGCTGAACTCATTGGAGCCCAAATGGGCGAAGCATATTCAAGATGTGGCTGGACAATCGACTTGTACAGAGTTAGCATCGTGATACTATCTCTGGACTTAAACGTGCGATGTATCCAACCACACATTTGAAAAGCTTTACCCACCTTCAGCTGGATATGCTCATCGACCTTTCCTTTATTTTGGAGGACTGCACCTAGATCTTTCATAGATGAGATCTTCTCAATATCTTTACCTCCATTATCTACGAGTGGAGTATTCAAAGGAGTTGACCCGAAGGTCATGGAACGGAATTCCATTCCGTTCAGGGTCATATTACTCCTAGAAACCAAGAATAGATTTCTAGGTCCTTTGCAAGGCTAGTGGAATCTTGGCCATTCCTACCAGAAACTAACTTTGTATCGTCAGCATAAGAAGAGAGACTGGCAGTAGTACTAAGCTTTTGAAGCGGGGCAACGAATATTATAAACAAGAGGGGCCCTAAGATGGAGCCCTGGGGAAAACCTGACTTGACATCATGTATGTCACTGAGGGATCCCTCAACCTTAACAATTTGCTTCCTATCATGAAGCTTCTTATCCAATTGAGAACCTTGAATAGACTCCATGCTATTGGGATCCAAGGCAACAAAAGGCGATGATCTACTTCATGAAAGGCCTTGGCAAAATTAAGATCGACTACATCAACTGATTCATGGCTCTCCAGTCCCTCAATAACCCGCTCAATATGTTCAATCAGTTGGGTAACCGTGCTAAAATGTGCTCGGAACTCGTGCTGGCTAAGAGGAAGGACTTCATTGACCTCAAGAAATTCAACAAGTTTGGACTTCATGATCTTCTCAAACACCTTTGCAATATTCGAAGTGAGAGAAATCGGCCTATAGCTACTGGGGAGCGACTTATATCCCCCTTTAAAAATTGGAGTAACGTGAAATAACTTTAGTGAAGAGGGGAACTTGCCCTGATCCAAGATGCAACGCATCAAGTACAAGAAAACAGGGGCAAGAACCAGTGAGCATCTCATCAGAAACTGAGATGTCACGCCATCAGGACCAGGAGAACTTGAAAGCCTCAAGTCCTTGATGTCATCTAAACGCTCAACTTGACTGACCTTGTCAATCTCAACGGACTCATCTTCAGAGCAATGAGCTGTTGCTTCTGAACTCAGTGGTGTTGAAAACACACACTGGAGAACTGATTTCCAAGCATGTTAGCCATTGTCTCTACATTGCTAGTGGCTTCCCTATCAACCTCAAAAGGCCCAACAAGGTGTATCATTTTTCTCTTTGAGTTCGCATAAGAGAAAAAGCCTTTGGATTTCATCAGACCTCCTGAACCACCTTACTCTCACTTTGTAACTGGTCATATTCAATGGAGGCCTTAATCTTACCCTGAACTATGTCCAACTTTTTTTGGAGACTACCCACAATTAGTGGATTTGAAGTGCTTTTCAGCCTTTTTGCCAGTTTACAACTCTTTTTGAACAAAGTCTTCCTACATTTTGGAACTTTTGTCCGTCCACCACCTTTCGGCATACATTCAGAGATTGCTAGACTGGAGCAAACTTCCTTAAAAACTGAAACGAATTCATCAATGACTGCATCTATGGACGATTCCTGTTTCAGAATTGAAACCAGGTCCAGTTCTTCAAATCTTCTATTATCAATGGCCAATGTTCATCTTTGAACTTGAACTTAGCCAGACCGACCTTTTTGACCGGTTTTACTCTAGAGCACGCCGGCTTTTGAGTTATGGTCAAGCCTATCTGGTTAGATATATCATGGCAGTGACAATACAAAGATACTTAAAATCATGTCTTTTATTTCATAAGATCCCGGTCACAACTGGGAGTGATTCAATGATTGGGAATCATCCCATCGTCAATCGTCTTGACACTCTTTGTGTCTCTCTCTTGACACTTGCATCGTCAAAATCTGTGTCATCCGAGACTTCAATCGAAATTTCAACTTTTCCCGCATCTCGGAATCCAAGAATGACCTTAGGTTTGCCAACTGTTACTCTTGGTTGCACCTGTTCACTTCTGCCAACTTCCGGTAATCTGCAAACATCAATCGCCATTCCAGAAATGTATTCAAGTCTGAATCACCTCTCAGTAAGTCTGGCTGGCGAATTGTAATCCTTGGTCTGCCCATAGTCGGGGATGGATTTGTTTCGGATTCCAGTCCATCAACTACTCCCGCCCGCACTTTCGACCTGTATGTAATCGGCCTCTTCAACTTGTTCCCTATCCACTTCATCAGCTGGTCGCAATCCTGGAGTCCACGCTTGACTTCTATGGTGTGCTCTTCTGTGGCTCCTTTGGCCTCCATAGCTTCGAGGACCTCCTCCGCTTTGCTAACCTTGATCATCACTTTGCTATCAGCTTGATCAATCCTAAATGGTAACTCCAATGCAGCTTCGAATTGATTCGTTGCACGGGTAAGATGTCCTTTGAAGGCTACCCACTTCCTTTTTAATTGTTCGTAAGACAATCCGTCAAGACCACTCATTCTGGACTCCATGTCCATGTTAAGAATCGACCATTGGATACAAGCCTCCAAAGTACACTCTTTATTTCTCAGACTTGATTTTACTCCCCGAGGTTAACTCTCCATAGATTTCCTCGAAACATTTAAGATAAGTAAATCACACCCCTTTGTTCCTTTTAACCTATGGCTGATTTGGCTTGGTCTTGCTATATTGAAAGTAGCAAAGGTGGGGCTTCATGAAACCTGTCAGGGTGTGCATCAAAACCATGCATCCAACGTAATGCCACGTTTTTGTGATCATGCAACTAAAGTACCAAAATCGGACTCGGAAAGTCCGTCTGATACATTGAAGTGCGCTAGAATACCAAGAGAGAGAGAATCTGGCGTTTTTCTGGCGTTTTTTAAAAATACATTTGGCTGTGAACGTCTTGAATTGGCGTTTTAGGGGGGGGTCATCTGGCGTTTTTAGCCTGTCGCCTCCTGGCAGCACTGATGATAATCCCCACTTCATCAAGAAATCGCCAAACAATTTGGACGCAAATTGTGGGCCATTATCGCTTCGCAATATGTTTGGCATCCCAAATAATGCGAAGAAACGCGAAAGATCTTTCACAAGTGAGGACGCATTAGAAGATGAATATTTTGCCACTACTAGGCGATATCCCGATAAATGATCACTGTATACTAAGTATTCATTTTTTCCAAAGGAGAATAAATCGGCCTTGGTCACTTGGAAAAGGCGGGTTGGAGATGTATCCTGAAGGAGTGGTTCAGGTGGATGGGAGGGGCGGAAATATATGCATTGGGCACAAACCGAAATGGTATTGGAAATGTCCGATGTATAGCCTGGCCAAAATGATATTGGACATGCTCTCCTTTTTGTTTGTTTTCAGCTCCTTGATGACTGGCATGAAGTCGCTTTAAAACTAACTTTACAGCCGACGGAGGAACAACAATCCGGCTGCCTCTGAGGACCGTGCCCTCTTCCACAGAGAGTTTTGAACCACCTTTTTTAAACAGGGATACTTTTCCCGATCTTTGAGAAGTGATGGTATTGGCCTGTATAGCCAATTGAAGCTCGGCATAATCGGGGTCATTTTCAGCCAGAGCTATGATCTCTTCCATGAAAAGATCCGGGCATTCCAAGTTGATGTCACCAAGGACGAGGCTAGAAGGGCCATCAAGATTGTCCAAAAAGTCGCGGTCAGAGACAGGTGCTATTGAAAAAGCATCAGGGATGGAGTGTTGGATCCCTTTCCTCCACTCAATATCAAAGGTGTACAGGTATTGGTGGCATTTCTGTATAGCCCAATAAATCGCCAAGGACTCTAGGTCAACGATGGTATAACGGGTTTCACAATCCTTGAGGTATTGTTACGCATTGTTAATCCATCCACTTTTCCGGAGACGTCTAACCTGGAAGCAAATGAAGAAGGCAAAGACTCAGAAGTTATCCGATTATTACAGTCGGATGCGGGCGATTGGAGATGAGGCTGAGCTTGATAAAATGACTGTGGATGAACAATACATGTTCAGTTTGATTTTGGCCTGCAAACACGAGACCGATCTGTTTATCAAACTCCTGGAGATTGTCCATCCCACATTGGAGGGCGTTCTAGCCGCAGCGACGGCATTTGAGGCAGCAAGGGAGAATCGCGAGCAGGCCATCCCCACCCACACCATCTCGGCGGTAAGCGCGGAATGTGGCTGTTGTGGACGACGTGGATGTTCCAGGGACCAGTGTCATATTGGGGGTGTTGCCTGTCATGACTGCGGGCAAGGGGGACATTTCGCCAGGGACTGCCCTCGTCGTGGACAAGAGACAGAAGTTGGTCTTGGGACCGGAACCATGGTGAACGATCCACCAGTCGAGAGAGAGGAAGGAGCCCTTCTGGCGGCAGCCGTGGTCGCGGAATGCGCGTCGCATTGATGACAGGTCAGACGGGAGCCCGTCGAATGCGAGGATTTCCAGGGTCAAAGCCGCTACGGTGGCCGACTCCATCCCAAAAACTCCCACAGCCACGCTTGTGTGTGAGTTTTCGTCTGGAGCATTGCAATCAATGCTTGCCATCCTGGACACGGGAGCTACTCAGACTGTATATCCCGGTTCATTACTGCCCCCTGGAATCACGCCAACACCTTCTTGGACGCGTCTGACTGCGGCCAATGGAACGGAAATCGCCAATGCAGGATCTGTAGATTTAACTGTATCAACATCCAAAGGAATACCGATCACTATCTCGGCCGTGGTGTCCCCGAATTTGACAGGTCCCATGCTCATTAGTTTCCGGGACATGATCTTGCTAGATATCCTGCCCCCGGATTTTCCATGCATCAATGGAGTGACGGACGATGTGGAGGTGGATATTGTCGAAAAAGTCAAGCAAGACTTCCTTGATGTGCTTGTTGACTCTCTTGGCGAGGCATCTGGAACCATCAAAGGCCCTACCTAAGATGAAGATTCACTTGGACCCTAACATCACTGTAAAGCCGTGTCAGGTGAAAACGGCTCGTCAGGTGCCCATCCACATGAAGAGCATGACAGACAAGTAGATTGACGAGTTGCTCACTGCCAATGTTATAACACCGTGCAGGGAACCAACTGAATGGAGGTCTCCGGCCAACTGTGTTGAGAAGTCTGGGGGCAAAAAGGCGCGCCTTGTTACGGACTATCGGACTCTCAACAAGATTGTCCAACACCCTGTTCATCCGTTTTTCTCTCCACCGGATCTCATTAGGCAAATAGCGCCGTATTCCCGGTGGTTCGCTAAACGCGATGCTGTTCATGGATATTTCCAGGTCCTGCTGGACTACAAGAGCTCTCTCCTCACCGCATTTTTATAACGTGGCCCCTATGGGATTAAATGCCAGCTCCGATGAGTTCAACTGTCGGTCAGACAAAGCAGTGTGTGGACTTGAATACCTTCTGAAAATTGTGGATAACATGCTGATACAAGCGCCAACAAGAGAGTTGTTGTTTGTCCGGCTCTGGGAGGTTCTGGGGCGATGGTTGAAGTTGGCGGTCGGACAAACAATGAAATTCGCTGGATTTGTCGTGAGCCCTGAGGGAGTTAAGCCTGACCCGAGCAATGTGGCCACCATTGCACAGTTTCCTGCCCCCACTAACCTCACGGAGCTCTGATCGTTCATGGGCTTGGCTAACCAGCTTGGCCACTTTTTGCCAGATTTGGCACACGCTACAGTGAGGATGAGAGAGCTCCTGCAGAAGAAGAATTCATTCACTTGGCTTGATGTGCATGACAGAGAATTCCAATTGGCTTGGGATCTATTATGTTCCCCCGCGGTTGTGAAACCATTTGATCCAACATTGAAGACCAAGCTTTTGACCAATGCTTCCTGATTGCATGGGCTAGGGTATGCTCTGCTTCAACAAGACTTGCAGGGTCAACCCCTGCTTATCCAGTGCGGATCAAGGTCCTTGTTGCCGGCCCAGAAAAACTACGCAACCATAGAGCTGGAGTGCTCGGCGATCTTATGGGCGGTTCAGAAGTGTCACTTTTATCTCAGGGGACTTCGCGGCTTCAAAGTTGTCACCGATCATCGACCATTGGTGGGAATATTTGAGAAGCCACTTTCCTCCCTAACCAATGACAGGTTGCAAGGCATGAGAGAAAGCCTTGTGATGTACGTGTTCTCTGTCGAGTGGTCTGGGGGGGGGGTTCTTGCTTGTGGGATAAAACCTTACCTCTATGAGAGAACGTGTATGCTGTCGGTTGTACTCTCGTGAAATACACTCAGTCAGTAGTCTCGGTCAAACACGAAAGGATCTTCGTTGTCTCGTCTCACACTGACGTATACCTCGAACTTTAAACTCCGTTTTATCAAACATGTCCTCGTGGATATCCAACTCCTTATCCACGTCGTTTTCATCTGCGGCGGGATGGCACACTACTTTGGCCTCAGCATCACGATATTGGTTCAGCTTAGTCTCCCATGAACGAATCTTGGGACTCTAGGTAATGTGGATCTTCACTTTCAGTATAAGATTCGAGCGCATCTAATGCAGCTTGCTTAGCTCTAGTTGTTAAACCTTTGTAACCTTTGCCAGTAGCTTTTAGATTAAATACCTCCTCCATATTAGACATGGTTCATAGTAGAATATGGAAACACGTAATTGTGATGGGGTTTATGGAATTGTACTCAACTGGTGAAAGTGTGGGGTAGAGATGAACTGGAGTAGGCTTGAAGAGCTTGACGAACAATATATCTCGCAAATACTTGTACAACCAGTAACAAAGGGAGATTGACCAGAATAAATCCGTTGACCACCAGATCCAAAACCTCAACCAGGGGTGTAGGGCGAACCAGAAAATGGGGTGATGGTCCAACCAATCGAGGTCCTCAGGGTCAATTGCAAGTCGGTTACACCTCCTCAAATAACTGGGCAACCGACTGCGCCACGGAATGATGTCTTGTTCCGCATACGTGAAGTGGAGTACAACTATAGAAGATAAATTTCGGGTGGCTCGGTAATGGCCTGCCTCGGAGGACGGACAGGAGAAGAATGACCAAGAGAAGCGAAATGTGTAAGAAGGACAAAGGGCAAATGGGAAGGTAATGGTATTGGTCACACAACCTATATTTATCCACCAATAGATAAATAAATTAATAAATTTCTCGTCTTGAATTGCTGGGATTCCAATCTCAGCAGCGGTAAAGAAGTCCGCAAAAAAACAAAAAAAAATAACATTTTCACCACTTATCCCTCTGTTGAACTCAAAACTCTACTCTGACCAACAGCAAATGAATTGGACATTGTTAATAAAAAAGTAAGTTGTCTTTAGCTCATCTAAATTTCAACAGTTAGTATTCACTGCCAATTGTTGATCAATTGATTTTGGATGAAAATGTGTATCTGTCAATGTTTTTGATCTCAAACGTGTTTCTTGCCGCAAGTGCCAGTAGTGGAAAAACTTATAATCCATTGACTTATACCACTTATATATCCAATGAGACATGCTTCCTGCAATAAATTCATTTTTGTCAAGTGTATGGAAAAGGGGCACACATTACAATGAGCCCAAAGTTGATGGTGGTTGAACATCACAAAAAAAGTACTGAAGACGTTTAAGTAGTTGAGTGATAATTAGTCACCCACTTTTAGAGAATTATGTCTATAAGTCTTTTTACCTTTAATAGGTCATGCATACGACCGTCTAGCTTTTGTATGTCTTGTTATGGAAATCGAAACTACAACGAAATATTGGCCTTTTTGGCTCACGCAACCTACACAGATCTTGTTGGTAGAGAATACCTAAGAATTCTTGATTGAATGGAATGAAGGTGCCAGTGAAAAAAACCGCAAACCGACCGCTGAAACCATGAAGGCATTAACTTTTTTGACCCATAGCATTATCAGCCTTTCTCTCCTTCTCCTTAATTTGCAAAGCCATGCCCAAATCTTAAAACTTAACTATTTTCTTCTTGATGGTCCAGGCCTTGTTTCCCAACCGGTCTAATACGGCCATCCAGCACTTACCCACGCTAAATCGCACTTTTAAAATCAACGAAATCTACATTCAGAGTGTGTTTGCGTTGTAGTGTCTCTCTCGGGGCTGGCGCGAGGTAGAGTCACTTATATCAATAGGTGCTTGAATGTGTCAGGAAACTAATGATGCCAATAGTTGTTTGTTTTCAATACTTGCAGACACTTCGCTAGGTACTTTCTCTCGCTCTCTCAGAAATCTACCATTGTTCGTTGATTCAATTTAGACTCATTGTTATTAACCCACAGCACTGCCAGACCTGATTGGTGATGCTTACCATCGCCAATCAAATGGATTGGTTGAAAGACTTCACCGCCAACTCAAGGATGCTTTGCTTGATCTTGCGACGGGAGTCAACTGGTTTTAACATCTCCCATGGATTCTCCTGGGGATTTGCACACCACCCAAAGACAACTCCGGATATTCCCCTGCTGAGATGCTTTATGGGTCAAGTTTGAGAGTCCCTGGAATTGTGTGATCAGCCCCTCCCAAAGATTCCCCATCAATTGTGTCAAGAACAAGGTTTTATTTAGTCGGTCGGTCACCAACTCAAACTTGTTGAAAGACTAAATGTCATGTAAAGTTTAAAAGGTGAAAATAGATGAAATATGACTTTTCATTTTAATAAAATCAGAGATTATGTTTCCTTCCAGTGGTTAAAAAGCCCGTGAAAAATCGAACCGAACAAGAAGAAATGAAAGAAGTACACAGTAGAACACGGAATCTTAAGACAAGAAACACTTGTCAGAGAAAATTGGAAACAAGAATTATTTTATCAATTGATGTGGACTTACACTGACCAATAATAAAAGAAATGGATGAAATAGACAACAAAAGTACATAAGCATTAACTTACTTGAATATCTGGGATGGACAATACATAATTTTGCGTTATCCACCCATTTGGCCAAAGAAAGTAGTGTTAGAGAATGGATGGGTTTTCTCTGGAAATTAAATTTATACTTCTTAGTAAGCTTATGTAAAAGGCTGCCTGACTGAGGTATACAGAATAGTACCAAAGTCCAATGCAACAAATTTCAAGTTGAGTTTTGGACTCCAGTAAATTTGGATGCAACAAAAGCATCCAATAAAGGCAAAAAGGTGGTGCCATATTTGTTAAGATTTATCATAACACAATTTCAAATGAATTTAAAGAACAATATGTAGCTCTGAGCAACAATATACCTACTTTTGGTTTAGGGCCATTCCCAGAGTGAAACCCATAGCTTCATAATAAGGTTACCAAATTACTTGAAATTTGGTCACGATGTGCTGGAAACATTTGTCTTCAAAACACTTTTTTGGCAAAAGAAAAAAATGACCTCTATTATGTTTAGAGCAAGTTCTTATTTTATCAAAACACCTAATTGGTATTTTTCAGCAATTGTACTACAAGCCGTATCTGAAGTCATTTTAAGTATATTTGTGTGCCCTGTTTGAAGAAAATGCGATCAATGGTTAGAAAAATGATATTAGTCACATATTTGGTACAATAACTATGCCAATAATTGACATTCATAAATATCAGTACCCAACACTTTAGACCAAGCTTAGTGGGAAAGGTTTGGTGATAACTAGAGCCCTCTGAACAGGTGGGCAATTTGAGAATTAGCGTGACTTTTGGACACCAAGTGTCCAAAAGTGTCCAAGTGGACAAAGTGTCCAAAAGTGGACAAAAGTGGACAAAAGGTCCAAAAGTGGACAAAATTGAAAAAGTGGACAAAAGTGAACAAAAGTGGGCAGAATGTGTCCAAAATTAAGTACAATTGTGCAAAAGGAATTGACAAGCAAACACTTTTAAACCCTAAATCATGTTACTTTACCAAATCTAGATGTGAACCAGCAAATAGAATCAGTAATCAAAAAAATTAAGCTTTCTTCAAACACATAAATATGAAGTACCAACTAGCCTTTTCACTAACGTTTTTAATTTCCAAGATATACACTTAACGAAATTCGTTATCTTGATACAATACAACTTTATAAAGTCAAAACAAAAATCTTTGATATATTTGAATGTTAATAAGTCAAAGCCACACTATAATCAGGGCATTTGGCTGGGATGATTTTAACAAAGATTAAAAAAAATTAATTTTAAAAAAGCTTAGGAGCTGAATATCAAATATCCAATAATACTTCTCATATTGTAATATACATAACATATTTATAAGGAGTGCATGAATTACTCTTTTATAATACATCTAAAAACTAAGATATATGTTCTTTAAGAAACATTGGAATCTCATTTCCTGACATCAGCGCATCTTTAAAAGTTAGAAATATGCCTAACAATGTCTCAATTAACTTACTTATGGAAGAAAAACCATAAGTATAGGAAAATATGTCATTATTAGATTTAAGCAATTCGTAAGAAATTCAATTTTTAATATTAGTACTTTTTAAGAAGAAATCCCAAATGACCAAATGATTTAAGTAAAAATTTTTGCAAAAATTAATAAGTTTGAATAAATGAAGCCAGATAACCAGAATATAATGTTCAGCTATTTCAGTTCTTGAATCCTTTGCAACAGCTGCATTCTACTAGAGGGAGACTTTGTTCCCTGCTTGCTTTCTAATCTAATGTAAGAAAAAAAGAGTTAAGAACCTGTCTTTCAAATACCTTTTTTGGGTATGTTAGAGGTATATGGCAAAGGTTTTGAAGACTTATCTTGCTCTTGGAACCATCAATGAGCAATTTTTGAAGTAGAGGATAGGTTTCATACAGAATATCCTTTATATTTGTAGTTTTAAAGGTTCATATTTTTGGACATTTTTGGACACTTTTGTCCACTTTATCCACCCTTATTTCACACTTTTGACACTTTGGACACTTTTGGACAGGGGTGGACAAAAGTGTCCAAAATGAATGCCCACCCTGACTGTAATAGAAGAGTACGCGCATGAGATTTTTGGTCGCAAAACGTCGTTTCCATTGTACTCTGGTTCTCAGTTCACCCCCAAGGCGGCTTTTCCTGTGTTGTGTATTTACTTCATTATTCTTGAATTCGGCAAGAACATAAATCGGCGCAAGTTTTTTAAATTCTACAGTCTCTACGACCGTAAAAAAATAGTACTTCAGCTGATTCGGAAGGTTCAGATTCACAATTGACGCAACCTTAGCCCTGGATTGGCAAACGTGATGCCAAATTTGTTAAAACTACCATTTGCCAAGCTTCAATTTAAGGTCGAAGTAAGTGTAATATCATTCGTATTCATTTCCTTTGTTTAAAAATGTCAATGTAATGGAATTGAGAGTGGAGTAAAAATTGAAACGTTGTTGAAAACATCAAATAACAAGAATATTGGCATCTAAAACATGCACCGATGCGAATTTGGCATTACTTAATGGGCGGACACAAAATTCTTAATAAATCTCCAACGCGCCTTCAGGGCTACATCCCTGTATTATGCGTCAGACCAGGTTAAATCAGGTCGAGTTTGATTACACATTTGAATCAATACTCGAAACATTTGTTTGATGGATAAATGTAGACAAGTAAGCCAAAAAGGATACCACAAATGTAATGAAAATAGGCTCCAACTGTATATAAAATCTTTCACCATCATCATTTCAAACAGCTTACAAAACTATATACAGTCACCCTTTTGTATCGCCGCTTTCGGCTCATGTGCGCTGAACTTAGAAACCTTTGATTTGCATTCAGGATTGCCAAAGTGAACTCTAAACATGGCCCAATTCAACTCAAAAAGGGGCAATGAAACTTGTCATGCAGATAATCCAATTCATTTAATAACACGCACACAAAAATATTTCGGTAAAACTATTAGTTTCTTACTGCATCCTAGTATTAGAAACAAAGTCTTGAAAAAATGCACCTGATTCATTTTCTTGCTTCGTTTTACAACAATGAAGTAATTACATAACATAGAAAAAGCCGCCTTGGTGGTGAACTGAAGAACCACAGGACAATGGAAACGACATTTTGGGACCAAAAATCTCATGCGCGTTTTCTTCTATGATAGTGGCTCTAGTGAGGACAAGAATAAAGCATTTCTTTGCTGTAGTGTCCTTGAGTCAACACCCAAAAAGTTGTAAAACAGGTGCTGCTCATGGGGCTATTATTGACTCTTGAGATTTAGCTACAAACAAACAAGTATGCACTTAACTGAGGTTGAGAGTAAAAAGAGCGTCCTCTAAAACCAGACCTTAAAAAGAGGACGCTCCACCGTTGTCCTTGAATATCATGGAAATGGGGCCTATGTTGACAAAAAAAGACGCCAATATATTGTCATTGGAATTATGGATGAGTTTTTATGTTGTAAGAATGCAGTTATGGGTTGTTCCTTGCAAGCATTATCATTTGAATATATCTGTAGAGCCTATTGCCCAAGAAGCCCTGCTTCTGCATTTGCGAAGCGAGCCTTGCCCAAATCCTGTTTTGTGTTACTGTAGAAAGGAATAAGAAAGAATATGTCCTGTGAAGCAATACAATGTAGGACAGTCCTGTCAGCCGAGGCTTTTTCTTGCGTTGCTTGACAATTTGACACTTTAATTCGCCATTCGTGTGGAAGTACTGCCGTCAAAAGCTACGTATCTGCCAAGAGGACTCCCGAAGTTCAGTTCTTAGAGGGCGCTACTTTCCGTTTCTCGAGAGGTCAATTGGCTCGTTTTTCATTCACTAACTTACGAAATGATGTTCTTTGAATTTTAATAAGTTATAAACATGTATTACTTAATATGCTTATAACGACCAAACTAGAGTTTTGAAAGTTTTTACACATTTCGCGGGGTATTCGTTTTACCACTCATTTTGCTCTTGTGGTCTTCAGAGAGGGGATGTCTTTTTTTCTGAGACTAAAACGCAGGTGAACAGGCTTGCTATAAAATCAAAATGATACAGCGCCAAAGAAAGTCATAATGAAGTTTGGGAAATGCTCTTCTTTCACAAAAAAGAAGTGCCATATATTTTGAATGGCTATGTTTGGCCTTAATACCATTATCTAAGGACACTAGAAGAGTCCCTGTATTAATGAAGGTCAATTTATGTGACATTTTGTAGATTAGCCCACTAACATCTTGAATGAAGAAAACATAGTGGATCCCCCTGCGGAAGGACAAACGGAAGTAAAAATAACAGGGGGATAGGTCCTCACCAGATCAAATGGAGCATCTGAGTCCGCATAGATGTTGGGCAGCAGGACACAGATTGAACGCGGAACTCCCCATAGTGGAGTTTGAGGAATAATCGCGTTCGGTCCACCCTATCAAAAGCTTTGGAGAAATCCCACAAAGCATCCGTACACTCTCCTCTTGTTGCTGTATGTTAGATATGCACAATTTCATAGAGGGAAGTAGCTGCCGAGGTGGTAGAGTGGCTTCTCCGGAAACCGGGAATTCTGTAGATGGAAACTTGCACTTCGCTTATCTTGTCGAAATCAAACGGATGTAGAGTGAATTGAGACTGGGTTTTGGGGTGGACTAGAAACACTAACGCCCACAAAAACTAAATTAAGTTTCAATTTCCTAAGCCTTCTTCCCTTTGCAAACAAATAATAATGGCCATATGTCTTTGAACATCTTCGATTGGGATGAACTTGCATTGGGCCAGTCCAATCAAGATGAATTATCATCGTTCGTTCCATAATTTAGGACATTTAGGTCTGAAATAAAGTGACCATCGTTTTCGGCACCGAGATATGGATCTCGACCTTTACCGGACCCTACAATTAGAGAAATAAGATGAAAGCCATGCAATCTATGCCCACCTGAGGTCCTGCTGACAACCCCACTTGCTTAATTGCTTCTTAATGTAATTACTCAATTCTGTAATTGCCCAGGAGGGGCCAAGGGAACATTTCGGAACATGCTTCAACGAACTCGGAGATTTCCAGAAACGGGTTTTCAGGGTTCTGGCGAAATCATCGAGAATTGCACTGCATGTTGCAAGGTGTAACTTCAACGACCGACACGAGAGATCGTTTTTTTTACTTTCCCGAAGAGCTAACACAATGTCAATGTTTTTTTCGAAAGGAATTTCTAAAGGGTGTCGAAATTTCGAATTTGAAAGGGCCTCATTTCCAACATGGACGATACCTGCCCGGAGAACGCGAGAGGAAAAGACTTTCCAATGAGACGGACGAAGTGTGGCCCAGTCCCAATAAATTTAGATGTCTCAATCGAGAGAACAGAACTTGAAGAACTGAAGTTGAACGCTCCTCTCCATATTTGCACAAATTGGCTATAAAATGCATGGAAGTTATTGCCAGAAACCAAGAATTCAAAATTGGCATCCACTGCATACCTAGATACTTAGTTGGTTTGGCAAAGCTGTTAAGCCGGAAAGCGCCTTGTAACGTAGTACATAAATCGTATAAGATATATATACTGTACATACACGTACTTACATAGATGGATGACAGAGGTGGTCCATAATCAGCACGCTCTGAGTTCGTGTGGTGGTGTGCTTCGGTGGTACCTTGAATGTCCATTCAAGTGGTTCACTCACTGATTTAATATGAAGGCGTCCCGAAGGCATTTTTGTACTCATGCCCTTGCACGAGATGAAGCGTGTGAGGAGAAGGTGTACGACGAGTAGAAGCACACAATACACACACCAAATATGCATGAAGGAAGATGTCGCGTGAAACGTAAAATTGTGGAGGGCAGTATATGAACACGAAGTTCTCACACCAAGTGCTTGAAAAACATCGCGTCTTCGGAGAGGGGCAAGTCCGACAGAGAGCGGAGGCGAAGGGGGGCCGTAAAGCGTTGCACACGCTACTCACTCTTGCTCACTCGAAATAATGCGACACGAATACCGACAAGAGAATCGCACAGATTGCAAATGAATGCGGAGGCATGCTACTTCGCCCCAGCTTGTCTCTTAGACTAGGAGATGTCAAATGGTCGGGTCTGTTCGTCTGTCACTACAATAGTGTTGTTTCCCGTGCGCCAATATGTGGCTCTCGGTCTTAATGGGGCCTCCCTCGGGAAGTGCCTGTGCTGTCCAACCTTCCCCACTGCTTGCTCTCTTTAATCGAGTTAATATGATACCTGAGAGTGCGATGATCTCAATTGTTGCGTACGGCCAAAGTCAGTATCGCTCCATATTTTCTCGTACCCAAATCTTCACAACAAAATTCTATGGTAACCAAAAAGACTAGGCGAGGAGGAATAAATGCTAGGGTGAAATGCCTAAAACCGCGGTCGTCGAGCTTCGCTTCCTTCTAGTAGAGCATGAGCGACTGGAATAGATGTTGAAGGAGTGGCAGGGCTCGGGTCCGGAGAAGTGACAGTTGGAAAGGAGAGATCCCAGATGTTGATGGGCTTTGCTCTTCATCTTCTTGAAGACCACGTCCATCTCGGGTTCCGTGAAGGGATGCAAAAGTGGGTGGTGTTCTTCTGGGCAGCCTGGACCTCTCCAATACTGTTTCCGATGTTGATGGTGTTTGGCTTGATTTGGCACTTTGGCCACTTTTGGAGCATTTGACCCCTCAGCTCTGGATGGTAGGGACAGAACCACGGGGTCTTGAGTCCTCCTCTCCTCCTCTGCACCAAAGAGACTCTTTAAATGCTTGCGAAATGCCTTGGGCCACTGCAGCTGGATTGCTCACACACCCGTGTGTTGATGGATAGCTCCAGGGCTCAAGTTGAGCCGCGCACATTCTGCACATTGACCACGCACCTCCCATTTTGAGTCACGCCCAGATGATGGAAATTCCTGGGCATCTTGAAGGTGACTGAAATCGGGAGGTGATCAGAACACGGCCAGTGGATGACGAAATGGCCGAGATGGAATATTTCTGATATAAAATGTGGTCAAGTACAGAGGCGCCCCAGGAGTAGGTGTGTGTTGGGACTCCGGGTCAGAGCGCAGAGTGATTCTCCATTGGCTCAGATCTGGGCGAGGCTCGGAGAATTCACTCGAGTCAGAACGGATGTTGAAGTCACCACCAATGATGACTTTCTCCGGATTCTTCACCTTCTGAAGGATGGATGTAAGGTCCGAGACGAGATCATCATAGTCGTGGTTGGCTGATAGTAGACGCCAATGATGGTAAAGCCTTGGGCATCCACGGCTATGTGATGAGGAGAGGATGAGAGAAGGGTGGCCAAAGCGTTGGTAATATAGAGCTCCAACCCACTGCTGGGCCGACCACGCCCACGGGCTTCCTGGCATGAACTACGAAGCTCTGTTTGCCAGGAAAGCAACTCTCGTGTTTCTCCTCGGTGACCCACGTCTCAGATAAGAAGGTGAAGGCGTGTCCTCGGATCTTGTTGAGACACGTCCCGCACCAGCCACTAGCAGCATGTTCGCCCGTCCATGACAGTTGAGAAGCAGGCCGACAACCGTTGATTCCCTAGTCCCTCCCGCTTGCTGATTCCGCTGTTGCCGCCGATCTGGTTCCTCGCGATATCACTATGGCCACTGAGGGGGGGAAAGGAAGGAAAGGATGTTTGGGAAGAGGAAGAGCGTTGGAGGGCTAGAAGCTCACGTCTTGAAAAAGACGTGAGCCGGGGAATATGGGCAGAGGAAGGATTGGAAGGGGAGGTGCATTGAACAGGGCATATCACAGATTCATGGGGGGCCACTGTTCGTGGGCGTGGCCCCGCCCACTGGTATCACAGTTGGTACTATTTTATTGACTTAAAACCATTAAAAACAAGATTCTTGTCGGAGGAGTAAAACACGCACGTCCGCCATTCGAGGCGTCAGCTGACAAAAAGAGCCATGTTTCAAAATTTGACCACGGCCCCATTGATGGAGACGGAGACGGCATCATCATTATCATCCTTGCTTAGCTAATTTAGTTATTTATGTCGAAACCTGAAGCCACACTACTGTAATGAACGCATGGCAATCTAAACAAGACTGATTTATTCAACAGTGATAAACTCGTTTTCAGGAAGGCAGCACACAGATTGAATAAGTGAAAGGAGATCATGTTTTACAAATCCATCACAATTCCCCTCCTGAGTTGTTTGTCATGGTTATTTTGGTACATGATGCTTGCAATCTATCTGGGGAATGTCAGATACGCTTACTACGACGGGCTATCTTTGCAGTGACTTCAATCGCATCTGGTTTATTTGCAAGAGTATGGGTATCGCTATAATTGCCCGAATTATGCGTGGCTTTTACGAAGCAACGGTTTTTCAAATATTTTTTACCGTTGCTAGCAATGACATAAGATCTTTTATTATTTCTGATTGATTCGACAATTCCCGGTCTATTCCATATTTTTGACTTCGGATCCTGAATTCTGACCTCTGTTCCAATTTGAAAAGGAGAGAGCGATCTGGAGGTCAAATCATGTCGGATCTTTGTTCCATCTGCCTTCTCTGCCCTTCGTGATTTCGCTTGGTTTAGATGGTGGTTATCAATCCTTTTTAGTGAGCCCGGGTGAACGGGCAATAGGGTCGGCAAATTGCGTCCGAATAGCCATTGTGACGGAGACAATCCATCGTCGCGTGGAGTATTCCGCCACTCCAAAATGGCTTTGTCGAACTAGTTTTGATCCAAACTACCATTCGTTTTCCAACATTTCTTGCCTAAATCCTTAATAGCCTAACCTTTACTGATGATTCTGCGTGGCCGTTTGAAGCAGGGTAATGAGCTGACGAAGCAACGTGATCAATGTCAATTCTTTTTACAAAAGTCGCCGAATTCCTGTGATCGGAATTGAGGGCCCCGAGTCGCTCCTTAGCAAGCACAGAACACCAAAAAGGGCAAAGAATCCTCGAAGTGTCACAATAACGTGCTTTGAAGATGGGCAACACTTGTACAAAGAAACAAGGGGCCAACCCGAATACCTGTCCACATATACCAGAAACTGGGCACCACCATATTCAAATAGGTCCATGCTGGAGGACTGAAACGGGAAGTTTGTTTGTCCCGTCGTGACCAGGGGATCCTTGGCTTGACTTGATTGGTACGTCTGACATTTTATGCGAGAGTTTACCATTTGGACGATCTCATTCATCAAGTCATGCCAATAAACCGTACTAAGTGCTCGGGTTTTGGTCCGTGTGATTCAATGATGAGCCAGGTGTAGGCGATCCAACATGAATCTTCGGGCCTTGGATGGTATCACAATTCGAGATGAGTCTAAAAGAACTAATCCGGTGGCCTCTACACTTAAACGGTCCCATTCCTTACGATGCTGATGAGCAGGATGATCCAAAGGCAATTGTTCAGGAACCCGACCACTCAGGAATCCAGTTGTTCTTGGGAGTGTTTGAGTGTCTTCATCCGTTGAGGGAAGGTCTGAGGTGACAATTGCACGAACAGTGTTGTCGAAATCCTCTTCGGGATGACCCATGGGGGCTCTGCTGAGAGCATCTGCAATGCACTGCATTTTACCTTTAACCCATTCCATTGTGAACACATAAGGCGACAATTTTTCAAGTATGCGTTGTAACCTGAGGTTGCCAATTGAATCCAAATTAGAACCTTTGACAATGCCCAACAATGGCTTGTGATCTGTCACCACAACAAAATTATCACGACCAAGCACGTACAATCTGCACTGATTTACTGCCCATTGAACGGCCAGAAGCTCTATTTCACAGGTTGCGTAACGGGTTTCCGCATCAGATAGGTAACGGGAGCCGCATTGTACAATCCGCCAACCTTCTAGATGCTCTTGAGTCAATGCTTACCCTATCCCATAAAGTTTTGAGGCATCTGTCAACAACTTTGTTGCGAGCTTAGGATTGTAGTGGACAAGCACTGGCGGGGAGGACAGCTCTTTCTTGGTTTTTTCAAAGGCTTCCTCATGCTCCTTGAGCCATTGAAATTGATTTTTTGTCGATAATAAACCACGAAGTGGTGCTGAAATCGATGCTATTTGTGGCAAGAACGCACCTAATCAGTTCACCATTCCATAAAAGCTGCTCAATTCCGAAATTTAGGACGGGGTTGGAAATTTGGAAATAGCGTCGATTTTAGAAGGATCATCACGCACACCGTCTTTTTTTGTCGATAATAAACCACGAAGTGGTGCTGAAACCGATGCTATTTGTGGCGAGAACGCAGCTAATTAGTTCACCATTCAATGAAAGCTCCTCAATTCCGAAATATTGGATGGGGTTGGAAATTTGGAAATAGCGTCGACTTTAGAAGGATCCATCTTAATCATCTTGAAATGTAAGTAAGAACATAGTGCGAGTCCCCGCTGCGGGAAGACAACGAAGTAAAATAACAGGGGGATAGGTCCTAACCAGCATCAAATGCGAAGATCTGAGTCCCGCATTAGATGTTGGGGCAGCCAGGACACAGATTTGAACGCGAACTGCCCCATATTTGGAGTTTTGCAGGAATTAATCGCGTCTCCGGTCCAGCCCTATCAAATGCTTTTGGAAAATCCACAAAGCATCGCGCTACACTCTCCTACTTGTTTGCTGATGTTTAGAATGGCACATATCATTAGAGGACGAGTGCTGCCGTATTGGTGGTTAGAGTGGCTCTCCGGAAGAGCCGAATTGAGGAACTTGAGAGAAGAATGATGCCCTTTATCCTCGGCAGTCGGAAAGAAGCGAGAGCTAGTAAGGTGGGACATCATATTCAAGAAGGGGTTCTCCAGTGCAATGGTCCGATGGTTGTGTTGGAAATGTCCCTGGGCCCCTTCTTATGGATGAAGATGATAGCTGACTCCATCCAACTCTAGTGGGAAGAAGGAAGAATGGAGGGCGAGGCTGAATAGATGTTGAAGGATTGTGGCAGGGGCTCGGGTCCGGAGAAGTGACAGTTGGAAAGGAGAGTCCCAGATGTTGATGGGGCTTTGCTCTTCATTGCTCTTGAAGACCACGTTCATTTCGGGTTCCGTGAAGGGATGCAAAAGTGGGTGGTGTTCTTCTGGGCAGCCTGGACCTCCTCCAATACTGTTTCCGATGTTGAATGGTGTTTGGCTTGATTTGCACTTTGCCACTTTTGGAGCATTTGACCCCTCAGCTTCTGGATGTAGGGACAGAACCACGGGGTCTTGAGTCCTCCTCTCCTCCTCTGCACCAAAGAGGACTCTTTAAATGCTTGCGAAATGCCTTGGGCCACTGCAGCTGGATTGCTCACAACCCCGGTGTTGATGGATAGCTCCAGGGCCTCAAGTTGAGCCGCGCACTTCTGCACATTGACCACGCACCTTCCCATTTCGAGTCACGCCCAGAGAGTGGGAAATTTCTGGGCATCTTGAAGGTGACTGAAATCGGGCAGGTGATCAGACACGGCCAGTGGATGGACGAAACTGGCCGGGAGATGGAATATTTTTCTGATATGAAAATGTGGTCAAGTACAGAGGCGCCCCAGGAGTAGGGTGGTGTGTTGGACTCCGGGTCAGAGCGCAGAGTGATTCTCCATTGGCTCAGGATCTGGGGCGGCTCGAGAATTCACTCGAGTCAGGACGGGATGTTGAAGTCACCACCAATGATGACTTTCTCCGGATTCTTCACCTTCTGAGGAATGGAAGTTAGGTCCGAGACGAGATCATCATAGTCCGTGGTTTGGCTGATAGTAGACGCCAATGATGGTAAAGCCTTGGGCATCCACGGCTATGTGATGAGGAGAGGATGAGAGAAGGGTGGGCTCAAAGCGTTTGGTAATATAGAGCTCCAACCACCGCTGGGCCGAACCACGCCCAGCGGGCTTCCTGGCATGAACTACGAAGCTCTGTTTTGCCAGGAAAGCAACTCTCGTGTTTCTCCTCGTTGACCCCAAGTCTCAGATAAGAAGGTGAAGGCGTGTCCTCGGATCTTGTTGAGACAACCGTCCCGCACCAGCCACTAGCAGCATGTTCGCCCGTCCATGACAGTTGAGAAAGCAGGCCGACACGGTTGATTCCCTAGTCTCCGCTTGCTGATCCGCTGTTGCCGCCGATGCTGGTTCCTCGCGATATCACTATGGCCATTTGAGGGGGAAGGAAGGAAGGGATGATTGGGAAGAGGAAGAGCGTTGGAGGGCTAGAAGCTCACGTCTTGAAAAAGACGTGAGCCGGGGATATGGGCAGAGGAAGGATTGGAAGGGGAGGGTGCATTGAACGGGGCATATCACAGATTCATGGGGGGCCACTGTTCGTGGGGCGTGGCCCCGCCACTGGTATCACAGTTGGTACTATTTTATTGACTTAAAACCATTAAAACAAGATTCTTGTCGGAGGAGTAAAAACGGCACGTCCGCCATTCGAGGCGTCAGCTGACAAAAAGAGCCATGTTTCAAAATTTGACCACGGCCCATTGATGGAGACGGAGACGGCATCATCATTATCATCCTTGCTTAGCTAATTTAGTTATTTATGTCGAAACCTGAAGCCACACTTACTGTTAATGAACGCATGGCAATCGAAACAAGACTGATTTATTCAACAGTGATAAACTCGTTTTCAGGAAGGCAGCACACAGATTGAATAAGTGAAAGGAGATCATGTTTTACAAATCCATCACAATTCCCCTCTGAGTTGTTTGTCATGGTTATTTTGGTACATGATGCTTGCAATCTATCTGGGGAAATGTCAGATACGCTTACTACGACGGGCTATCTTTGCAGTGACTTCAATCGCATCTGGTTTATTTGCAAGAGTATGGGTATCGCTATAATTGCCCGAATTATGCGTGGCTTTTACGAAGCAACGGTTTTTCAATATTTTTTTACCGTTGCTAGCAATGACATAAGATCTTTTATTATTTCTGATTGATTCGACAATTCCCGGTCTATTCCATATTTTTGACTTCGGATCCTGAATTCTGACCTCTGTTCCAATTTGAAAAGGAGAGAGCGATCTGGAGGTCAAATCATGTCGGATCTTGTTCCATCTGCCTTCTCTGCCCTTCGTGATTTCGCTTGGTTTAGATGGTGGTTATCAATCCTTTTTAGTGAGCCCGGGTGAACGGCAATTAGGGTCGGCAAATTGCGTCCAATAGCCATTGTGACGGAGACATCCATCGTCGCGTGGAGTATTCCGCCACTCCAAAATGGCTTTGTCGAACTAGTTTTGATCCAAACTACCATTCGTTTTCCAACATTTCTTGCCTAAATCCTTAATGCCTAACCTTTACTGATGATTCTGCGTGGCCGTTTGAAGCAGGGTAATGAGCTGACGAAGCAACGTGATCAATGTCAATTCTTTTTACAAAAGTCGCCGAATTCCTGTGATCGGAATTGAGGGCCCCGAGTCGCTCCTTAGCAAGCACAGAACACCAAAAAGGGCAAAGAATCCTCGAAGTGTCACAATAACGTGCTTTGAAGATGGGCAACACTTGTACAAAGAAACAAGGGGCCAACCCGAATACCTGTCCACAATATACCAGAAACTGGGCACACCATATTCAAATAGGTCCATGCTGGAGGACTGAAAACGGGAAGTTTGTTTGTCCCGTCGTGACCAGGGGATCCTTGGCTTGACTTGATTGGTACGTCTGACATTTTATGCGAGAGTTTACCATTTGGACGATCTATATTCATCAAGTCATGCCAATAAACCGTACTAAGTGCTCGGTTTTGGTCCGTGTGATTCAATGATGAGCCAGGTGTAGGCGATCCAACATGAATCTTCGGGCCTTGGATGGTATCACAATTCGAGATGAGTCTAAAAGAACTAATCCGGTGGCCTCTACACTTAAACGGTCCCATTCCTTACGATGCTGATGAGCAGGATGATCCAAAGGCAATTGTTCAGGAACCCGACCACTCAGGAATCCAGTTGTTCTTGGGAGTGTTTGAGTGTCTTCATCCGTTGAGGGAAGGTCTGAGGTGACAATTGCACGAACAGTGTTTGTCGAAATCCTCTTCGGGATGACCCATGGGGGCTCTGCTGAGAGCATCTGCAATGCACTGCATTTTACCTTTAACCCATTCCATTGTGAACACATAAGGCGACAATTTTTCAAGTATGCGTTGTAACCTGAGGTTGCCAATTGAATCCAAATTAGAACCTTTGACAATGCCAACAATGGCTTGTGATCTGTCACCAAACAAAATTATCACGACCAAGCACGTACAATCTTGCACTGATTTACTGGCCATTGAACGGCCAGAAGCTCTATTTCACAGGTTGCGTAACGGGTTTCCGCATCAGATAGGTAACGGGAGCCGCATTGTACAATCCGCCAACCTTCTAGATGCTCTTGAGTCAATGCTTACCCTATCCCATAAAGTTTTGAGGCATCTGTCAACAACTTTGTTGCGAGCTTAGGATTGTAGTGGACAAGCACTGGCGGGGAGGACAGCTCTTTCTTGGTTTTTTTCAAAGGCTTCCTCATGCTCCTTGAGCCATTGAAATTGATTTTTGGTCGATAATAAACCACGAAGTGGTGCTGAAATCGATGCTATTTGTGGCAAGAACGCACCTAATCAGTTCACCATTCCATAAAAGCTGCTCAATTCCGAAATTTAGGACGGGGTTGGAAATTTGGAAATAGCGTCGATTTTAGAAGGATCATCACGCACACCGTCTTTTTTTTTTTTTTTTGGTGCGGACTTCCTTACGCTACCGGGATTGAAATCCCAGCAGTTCAAGACGAAAAGACTATTTATTATACTTGCAATTTATTTATATGCATTATTTGATCGACCAACGAATTGGAGTTGGCTGATCTGGCTAATCCTTGAATATAAGGTTGATCCGGATTTTAGTCAAAAACTTGTCCAAGTCTGACTTGAAAGATGCTACTGGATCAACCCCTACATAAGCCCTACGAATATTTGAGGGCAGCAAATTGAACAATGAAGGAGCCCGAGAAAGAAGAGAGTTGGACTTCATTGTTTTAACTAGCCTGGATTCTCGTGGTGCTTGAAGGTGCTCTCAAAACGCACATTAAGCCTCTACGGTCACTACAATTGACCCTAAATCCTGGGTTGGGACAAAGCTCATGAATGCTTTTGAAAACGTACAATATCAGACACCTTTCGTACCTTCTCTGAGTATTGTACAATCCCAACCTTTCTAACCTCTCCCAATACTAGAGCTCTCTCAATCCTGTGATGTTCCTAGTGAAACATCTTTGGATCTGCTCGAGCTTTTGCAAACCTGCTGAACTAATTGGAGCCCAAATGGGAGAGGCATATTCAAGATGCGGCTGAACAATCGACTTGTACAGAGTTAGCATCGTGACACTATCTCTGGACTTAAACGTGCGATATATCCAACCACATATTTGAAAAGCCTTACCAACTTTCAACTGGATATGCTCATCGAACATTCCATTATCTTGGAAGACTACACACGCCTGACCCTGATTCCATATTAGGTATATGATGCTTTCAACGAACGGCATTAGGCCTACCGTGTTAAGGAAGGATGAGCCTACGTGCAGACGCAATATCAAGTTCCTCTACGATTCAAAATTTTCGACTTTTTAGTAATTTGGTTAATATGGGTGAATACTTTTTATCCCTGAGGAGATTTTTTAGGTTGGCGAAAACTAGCTTATGCTTTAAAGATGCAAAGAGCCACCAATGATACAATTTGAACGAATTGTATTTCAACTCATTTGACTTTGAATATGCTAAAAAACGATGGTCAATTTTGAAACGTTTGCCATTTTATTAATCTGAGCACTTAATTGAACATCAATTTGTCCTACTATAAAAGCTCGTTCGGGCTCCCTGAACAAAATGATTCTCCCTCATCATATACCTAATATGGAATCAGGGTCAGGCGTGTACACCTAAATCCTTCATGGATGAGACCTACTCAATGTCCTTACCTTGACGAATAAAATAGCCAATAAATTCTACCTCAGACCCAACCATGAATTTGTGGGGAGCAAGGGTTATCTTATGCTCGCGGCATCTTTCCATGACCTTAAGAACAATATTGAACATTTCTTGGAAAGTTTCGCCCTAACAAAGGATGTCATCCACAACTTTCTTGATATTTTGGATTCCTTCCAAAGCGCGATCACCACGTAGGCAGTACTCATCGCCCGACGATGCTAGGCCCATGGGCGCTCTGGCAAACTGCTTTCTTCCCCATGGGGTCAGGAAGGTAGTCAATTTTTTACTTTCTTCGTCTAATGGGATTTGCCAGTAGCCTTTGGCCGCGTCCAGCTTTGCAAACCATTTTGCTTTTGGTGGAATGGATGTCGTAATCTCGGTGGGACTGGGGAAGGGATGTTTGGGGCGACGGACAAACCGGTTCAAACTGCGGTAATCCACGACCAGTCATACCCCTTGTCCCTTCGGTTTTGGCAAAGCCAAAAAGGGTAAGACCCATTCTGACGGTTCATCTGCGTCTTCCACTACGCCCATAGCTTCCATGTATTCCAGTTCCTTTTTAGCTTCATGCCTAAATGCATAAGAAACAGGTCTTGCGGTTGTAATATGGGTGAGTCTTTCTTCTCCCAGGTCCTTTAAACCCATGAGCAGTGCACCAATGCATATTCATTTAAAGGATGAGGTGGAATCAAAAACGTCCGCATACTTGAATATGATTGCATTCTTCCACTTTTCAATTAAGCCAAGATCTGGATCCTGGTTCAAGGTATCTGCAAATTTCACAGCCTTTTGTACTTTACAAGTCTGAACAGAAGGTGATGTCAGAAGGATTGTTTCCGGGATCATGCCATGACAAAATAAAGTCTCGAGTGTCCGGCGATACGTATGCAGTAATATCCGCCACAAATCCAGCCCATTCAGCAGGGAGTCCCACTACTCCTGTGCAGCGCATTTGGCTACCATTGGCTGCAATAATGCGACATGTACGTGTTTTATCGATCACTATACCATTTCCCTACATCAAAATATCTGATACAATGGAGTCTGTCGCCTCTGTGTCAGGTAGAACGTAATGTAATGAACGCATGGTAATTGAAACAAGACTGATTTATTCAACAGTGATAAACTCTTTTTCAGGAAGGTAGCACACAGATTGAATAGGTGAAAGGAGATCACGTTTTACAAATCCATCACAACTACTTATGTATTAAGTAGGAACGGGTAATAAGCAGGACATAAAATGTTACTTTACTAACGCCTTGTCAGCTGGCACATATGGGAGCAACGGTACTTATAGATCGGCTTGACTGCCAGCACTGCTGAGACTAGCAATGTCTGAACGCACGGCATAGAGAAGTGTAATGCTTTGGGATTTCATGCTAGTGCGCCCTCAGGTTCCATCATGAAGGAAGTGTCACCACACTTCTCAATAATGGCAAAATTTTGGGACCAAATATTTTTTTCGCATTTTTTTGCATGTTTTTGTGACTTGCATCTTCAGCAAATGAATGTTGGACTTTAATGGCTTAAAATAATTGTCAAACGACGTACTAAGATGGCAAAAAAATTTGTCATTGAAGATTTGGAAGCACTGGATGTACTAAAATCATGGTAGTTCTTGCCGCGATTGTGGCGCAGCCTGACTGGCTCACACAGTTAAAATTCGATCCGGTACTTTTCACGTCTCTATTGTCGATAAAAAGGAAGTCTGCATGAGGTACTCGAGAACAGGAAATGCCCTAATGACATCATGCAGATGATGGTGTTTAATCCGCAACTCCTGGGGAATCCTTGCCTTGTTTAAGCTAGTCCAATGTTTGCTTATAACCCAACGAAAAAAATTGGCTCAACATGATTTAAAATCGATGAAAATCTTTGTTTGCAAACACAAAGAACAATTTTAGAAAAATTGAAGTTGTCAAATGACACGTAAACAGAACAAAGCACGCTTTAATATCTCTAACAAATAATGATTGGATCATATACATTTTCAAAATCAAGTTTGACAAAAAACATGAAAGTTGAAAGAGCCAGCCTATTCCATCTTCACGTAAAACGTTAGGTCCGAGCAAAAAACTAACCCTAGTTTGGCGGTGGAAAAAATCAGGGTTACCTTTTTAGGCTGACTAATGAGTTTTCGACATTCCAGTAATGTCAATAGTCATTGAAAATGGATATTGGTAACCCTGGTGACAGCCTCCCGTGATTATTTATTTGATCCTATCACTACAGTGACCAATCCCAATAAGGGATGACCTTGAAGTACTGATGTTACCCAATCTGCCTGTGACGGTAAAGACGATTAGTTGGCGGTGGTACTTTTTTAAACTTAACCTAACCTAATCAAACCTAACCTAACCTTACCTAACCTAACCCAACCGAACCTAACACGATATTAATAACCCTTAAAGTCTTTCTCTAAACTATTTAACATTTAGCCACAAATTTAAAAATGAGCACCGCCAACTAATTGGTGGAGAATAACGTTTATCAATCTGCCTGCGCAGTGCAGATTAGTAACATCACTACTTTAAAGGATTAGGTAATTCTAGCGGGCTAGTCAGAGAAGCGACACTCGTGAGATTTCTGAGATTTTTTTGGCTCCCGCGTGGCTGCTTTGTGTGTGCGATGAGGATCGGCTTTGAACACATTTAGTTACTTGATACTCAAAATCAAGCTCCGAATTCAGGGAGCCAGTGAGTTGATGGCTCGTTTGTTTGCTTCGGTTGAACTTGAGTAAGGCAAGAGAAGTCGATCAGCCTGACACCCTGCTGCCCAACTACCAAAATGTGTGCAAAGCAAAGTCTCAAGTGGCTTGGTTGGAGTGACATTTCTCTGACAAGCCCCAGGGCTTAAAGTGTGTCATGGGTCCGTTTGGGAAGCGTAAGGCGACTGAGACCAGATTGGGCTGTTGATTTTTTTCTGATTTTTTAGCCCTGACATTGCCTGAATCCTGAATGCGATGGTTTTGAACCAAAACTAAGACGTCTACGTGTAAATTTCATCAAAGACATATCAATTTGTGTTGTGTTCTTTCTGAGCCTTTATCATTCCTTTTTTGGCGTGTTCAAGATCCGTTTGGGAATCCGTATTCATCTTACATTTCATTATTCATGATCGTCAGGACAAATCAATAAACAATATAATTGGCATAGGAAAGCAAACATTCGGAAAAGGGACTCATTAAATGTTTTACTACAAAGTCATTCAGAAATAGAGAGAGAATTACTTCAAAAAACCAAATGTGCATTTTGATCTCATCAGGACGTTGATACTTGTTTTCTTCTGATTGGCACAAGTCATAATACTCATTGAAGATCATGGTTATGAAGAAATAGACACCCTATTTTGCAACCCTTAGATCATTAATCGAAATCCATTGAAGCTTAGTCTTAGAGCCACACGCTGATTTTAAATTTTTATATCGCAAAGTCCCGCCTTTTTAACCATGGAAAATTTCCGCCCGTTTAAGTGAAAGTTGTGGAACCATGCGCATTCGTATGACCTGAGAAATACCTATTTTGAAAAAAAATAAAGCTTTTCTCTAATCAAAACATCTATCAAACGCCGAAGGGTCTTTGGTTCAGACCTTTGTGTCGTCTTTTAATCAAAACCATTTAACTAGCTTGACAAGCTCATTCCAAAAATGAGAGTCCTCTTGGCCTTTTTTGTTCTTCTGAGTTTCTTATCCTTGGGCAATGCTCGAATGATTGAATATTTCGAGCTTGGCGAAGGCTGTGGTGTGACTTCGGAAATAAAACTACATTCTAAGCCCCTGGAGATTTCCAATCAAAAAGGCTGTGTTTTGGTTCAATTTCCAGCCACAGCCGAGTTTGAGCTTGAAAATGAGAAGAAAAATTATCGAATTGCGGACCAAATCAGTACGTAGATAGCATCTGGTTTGTATGGAGTTATCTTGTAAACTTTTCAATTCTTACTGAAATAGAGAATAGATTTGGCGGTTGGGCGGAATGGTCCGAGTGGAGTATCTGTTCCAAAACGTGTGGTTCAGGCCAAAAAACGAGGTCGCGAACATGTGACTCTGACCAGCCTGATTTGTATTGCAAAGGAGGCACAACAAGTGTTCGTTATTGTCTCGTAGTGAGTTGCCCAGGTAAGTGTAAATGTTATGTTCAGCTTGGGGGATTGATAAGAATTTGCATTACATTATTGCGTTACAAACCCCAGACCCAGAGCATGGTCAAGCTATGAGTTTACATGTGCACTCAAACACTTGTATTTCTTTGTCGCTTTGGGCTGAATTCTTACGACTGCTTATGCAAAATATTTCAACATTTTCTTTACCTTTTGATCCTTTACTAGTAGAAAGATCATAATCACTTAAGAAAGTTTCAAAGCATGGCCCTTTTTATTAGTGATGGGATCAAATGAATTTTCAAAAGCAGGATCGCTAGAAAGCTAGGACAATCAAAGCACGGGCCGTTTCCAATGTACCGTAAAAGGTTAGGTTTGACAAAAAATATAACACTGCTTTGATCGTAGAAAAATCAGGGCTACTTTTTGTAGCTTTTCAAACGTGTGGTTGGATGTTTCAGACATTTAAGTCACGCTGCTAACTTTGTACAAATCGATTTTCTTGACTTGCGTATTGAGAGCACCTTCAAGCCCTCGAGAATCCAGACTAGTTCGAACAATGAAGTCCACATCTCTTCTTTCTCGGGCTCCTTCATTGTTTAATTTGCTTCCCTCTAATATCCGTAAGGAATACGTAGGCCTTGGTGATCCGGTGGCATCTTTCAAGTCAGACTTGGAAATTTTTTTAGATAGCATTCCAGCTTCTGAAGTTGTAAACAATTTCTCTTTTAAGATAGTTCGGGTGAGAACGATATGTTTTGAATTGCCATTTTCCAAACTGTCCCGGTATCAACGGCTGCCAGCATTTTCATGACCAAATATTTGGAACAAATCTATGAGCGAGACCAAGATAAAGGCGGAGACTTTTCCCAAAACAGTAATTGCATTTGACAAAAACAATCACTGGCTTATATTCAGCCAACTGTGCCAAAAAGAATTGTTATTCGTGCAAGCTGTGATTTCTTCCTCAGACACCAAAGGTTGAACTACATGGGCTGGTAGTGATAGTCTAATTGATAATCAAGTGTTGTCACATCTAGCCAAGGTCCGCCACTAAAACGAACGGTTCATTCGGGGCCCTAGGGATCTCATCATTTATAAAACATATTTACGTGTTCATTTGAACCCTCTAATGGTACCTTAAAGCATCTATCATGATGTCTATCTTCAGCTCAAATTTACATCTCATTTGAAAATCCCTCTCTTTGGTTTACATTATAGTACATACCTTAGCAAAAGAACTCTTGGTTGTTGAGTGGGTTTAAAAGTCATAGAATTATCATCATGAACAAGAAAATATAGTAACCGGGTGATTTATAACACGTGATAGATGCTCGTCCCCCAAGGATATGAGTTCAATCCTGCCTTCGGACAAATCCTTTGGTGTTCACATCTAGGTTATTTCAAGACCGGCGTGCTCAAAAGCAAGACCGGCCAGAAAGGTCGATGGAATGTAACCAATTGGAAACAGAGAGGGCCGTTCAGGAGGTCAGGTCATATCTGAAAAGATGTATGAGAGCAAGAATATAAGAAAGGGACTTGATTCTGTATGTTTTCAAAAGCATTCATGAGCTTTGTCCCAACCCAGGTTTTATAGTCATTTGTAGTCACCGCAGAGGCGGAACGTGGGTTTTAAGAGCACCTTCAAGTCTTCAAGAATCCAGGAAGTAAGAGCAATTAAGCCCAACTCTCTTTTTTCTTGCGCTCCTTCAATAATGCATTTTTCAATTTGCTGCCCGCCAATATTCATAGGCAGTATGTTAGTAGGCTTAGATCCAGTAGCAGGATTCAAATCAGACTTGGACAAGTTTTTGACTAAAATTCCTGATCAACCTTACATTCAAAGGCTAACTAGATCTGACAACTCCAATTCGTTGATCGAACAAAGAATGAATGACCCTAAAAATAAGTTAGATAAATGTGTTTTTCTTCTTAAACTCTTGAATTGCTGGGCATTCCATTCTCAGTAGCAGTAAGGAACACCGCAAAAAGCGTACTCCACACGATTATGTTTCTTTTGCTTATTTAACTTTTGAGCTAGCCTAAAGTGTTCCTGAGCCCGATGAAGCGAGTATGCTCTACGCAAAGCAATTAACAACTTGTTGATCGAATATTAGTGTACGAATACAATGAAAAGTCATCACATGACAGGCTAAAATAGCCAAGCTCAAAGTGATCAATATAAACGACAGCAAATTATCAATTTATTGAGCAGAGAGTCTCAAGAACTGAATTTTGGGTCTACGTCGTTTTTTTGAGTAACAGGAGCATGTTGCTTTTGGCACAAACGAATGATTAAGGTCAAAATTGACGAACTCTTTCCGTGCGAAAGCAAGTCCATTTGGCATCTGAATTAAGAAGAGTACGTTTCCCCCTCCCTACGGTCTCTGTACAACGGGGATCTTGATCTTGGATAACTTAGAGCCACTATAATAGAAATAGTACATGCATAGAAGCGACGTCTAACGGATGGAAGGGTGAACTAGCGCAAGTTTCCAAAAGGAGCGCCCCACTGTACTTAGAATTGACGGATTCAAGAATAACTCATGGCAGGCCTCAAATTTGGACAAAAAAAGGTCGTTAGAGGGTTGGAAGACATTTCTTAGACATATNCGATCGGTGCCAGCAGCCAGGTGTTGTTGCCCCCAACTGATTCCGACTAAACTCCCCTGGCTGAGTGGGTCACCTCTCTATTGAGGCTAGACAGGCAGGAAAAGAAGGGTGGGTGAAGAAGAGCAGTGCCAGGCAGTAGCTCAGCTTACCCAAAGGGCAAACGGGGAAAACTCTTTGACCAATCTTTCCCGCCATACCATCGAGAGGCGAGAGGCGAGAGGTCGACTTTTGACAGGATCAACAAACTCCTCAATATCTAACTAATGGGACGCGGACAACAATCAACAGAGGCAGTGATTTCGCGGAGGCAGTTGGGGGCAACAACACCTGGCTGCTGGCACCGATCTAACGCTTTAGTCAGAGTTTCATTTCCCCATCAGTCCTCACCCTTTCAAATCACGTTTGATGCTCAGTAAATTGTCCATTTTTGTGAGAAAACCGATGAATATGTCTAAGAAATGTCTTCCAACCCTCTAACGACCTTTTTTTGCCCAAATTTGAGGCCTGCCACGAGATATTCTTGAATCCGTCAATTCTAAGTACAGTGGGGCGCTCCTTTTGGAAACTTGCGCTAGTTCACCCTTCCATCCGTTAGATGTCGCTTCTCATGCATGTACTCTTTCTATTATAGTGGCTCTAGGATAACTGACGTCGCACTGCAAAAATCTAAAATGATCAAAAGGAAAATATAAAACCAAAAAGTCTCTGATTTATTGTTCGATTAAGGATGGAATGGTTGATGGCACTTATTCTGTCATTTTTGCATTTGAAAGAATGGCACGCACGAAGTTGATAAATTGCATGTATTCTTTAAGTTTATTCATTAACAGAGGATTATATTCGGCATTAAGTCATGGAATACTAAGATAGAAAAATGAGGCCCCCTCATCCTTTGGATAGACTAAGGACGCCGTCAACACTGGACAGGGAGGTGGGTTGGGGAAGCGTCAGTTTATCCAAATGAACCAAATGCATTTTCCTTCACACAAGTAGGACCTTTGTTGGCTCAGAAAGTGTTCGCCAATTGAACGTCTACGTCAAATCAAGGACGACTTTACTACTGGACAGCGACGGTGGTGGGGAAAACGAGTAATTCTAATTCCAATCAATCAAATTCATTTCTTGCCACACGTCTTGACTCACATGAAGCCTCAGAAAACACTAACAAGTTTTGATCTCAATCGAACGTCGGTGTCACAAGTTAGAGCATTTCAAACTCAGACCAGTGAGGGCGCAATTTGAATTAGTTAGCACCACGTTGGTAAGATCTTACCAGGGTGGTGCTAAGCAAGTCATTTTGTGCCCATGTTGTACTTTATTTCAAGAGCTCATTACTTTTGACGCAGACGTTTGATTGAGGTCAAAATTGGCGAACGCTTTCAAAGTCAAATAACGTCGTACTTGTGTGAAAGAAAATGCATTCGGTTGATTTGGATAAAAGTTACCGTCGCTGTCCAGTGGTGAAGTCGTCCTTGGTCAAATGCAATGAGTTCTTGAACTCAGTACGACGTGGGCACAAAATAAAATAACTTGCTTAGCACCACCTTGCTAAGATCTTACCAATGTGGTGCTAAATAATTCAAATTGCGCCTTCCATGGTCTGAGTTTTAAATGCTCATAACTTTTGACAAAGACGTTCGATTGATATCAAAACTGAGTAATGCCTTCCGAGGCTGCAACTGAGTGTGCACGTGTAAAAAGAAATGCATTTGATTGATTGGAATTGGAATTACTCATTTTCCCCCACCACCGTCGCTGTCCAGTGGTAAAGTCGTCCTTGGATAGACTCTCAATCTCACTGTTTTGTGAATTTATTAATGTCAATGTTTTATCAGGTTTTGAAAACTTATGATAGGATGACCGATCATTTTGCCTCTTTACTTTTTCATTTTGGTCATTGTTAACATTGGTAGTGAAAATAAATTCGAAAAAATTGACTTGACTTTTGACTATTTCGCTAGATAGTTCACCAACTGAGTTTGATACATGATATACACTCTTAAACATTTATGCATGGCAAGATTTGCTATCCAAGTATTTTGAAGAAAATGTTAAATGAGACGTGTTTAGATACTCAGAACTGAGGGTATGTCTAACTAATACAGTAACAGGGAAGTAAAATGAGCATTGAAGATTCTAAAACTATGAGAATTTTCTGATTGTTCGATTGAACTGCAATCCTCAAGGTCTTCAAGATTAACTCAAAACCAACGCAACGACTCAAAAATGATCTAAATCTTGGATCAAGGGATGGCTGATATGTGTTATTGAATTCTTTTTCCTGATTAAAGACCTAAAGACATTGAAAAGCTTCGAATCATTTTTTTGTGTCTCAATTGCCAACCAAGCCATTCGCAGGTTTCATTTAGAACTTTCATGGCTGAACCAATTACAATTATAGTTAATGGGCATTGGTCGGAATGGAGTTTTTGGGACGCTTGCTCAACTGACTGTGATATGACAGTAGAAACGCGATCTCGTTCTTGCACCAATCCTGCTCCCAAACATGGAGGGGATAGTTGTTTTGGATCAGAACAAGAAGTGAGGAACTGCACCAGTGAAGCCATTTGCCCAGGTAAGGTTTTATTGTGACATTTGTTATGAGATCCCAAGACTATTGCAACTATATCCTTTCCAGGATCATGGTCGGCCTGGGTACCTTGGAGTGCATGTAATCCCTCCATTGGCGATTGTGGGGATGGTGCGAAATCGCGAACTCGAACTTGTGACAACCCAGCTCCAAGGAATGGAGGAGATTCATGCAATGGTCAAGACCGGGATTCCTTGAATTGTAGGGTCCCATGTGGACGTAAGACAAACGCAACTTTGAATTGCAGGGTCCCATGTGGCGATGTTATAAAGCATGAGTCAGAATAACAGGGATGGGCGCACTGAACTGTAAACTTATGGAAATAGTTTAAGAGTTGTAGAAATGCATCTCACTTTTTGCGCTTCTTCATTTCCTCACATGACTTGCTTCAGCAACTCGCCTTTAGCTAAAATTCGGTTTTGTAGCACACCAAAGTTTTACTCAATGAAAAACCGACGGACTGTCATTCTCGAACTTCATTATCGTGGATTGCCACCGACTAACATCTTTGAGATCTTGGGATGCTCCAGGCCGACAGCATGCAAAAACAGAAAAATCCGAAATGAGACCAGGGACATAAAGAAACGCATGACTGTAAACCTTCCTCACTACCTATTTAAGCCTTGAAAGTGATGAATGTAACCAGCTGGTAAGCTTGGCAATTGTCGTGCCTCGAGGATGAAATCAGGGCATTAGATGTGTGGAAGCCTATGCTGAGGCTCATGTACGAGTAAACGTCCTATGTACGGACTCAATTGAGGATGACGATGGGGCTACCGATCATGATGATTCCCGAACTGTGCGTGATTTCCAAGACTATGTGTTTTCGGTCTAGCAGGATATTCGCATCATGCGATGTCAATTTGAGGCCTCGATTCCAGGTGGGGACATAATGAGGACACCGAGCGTGCGTTTCTTTGGCCAATTACAAGTACGGCGGCAAAAATTTACGGACTTCTATATGTCGAACCGGATGACGATCCAAACCCTCTTGCAATAACTTGACGTCAAGGAAGATGAACCTGTGAAGGATGTCCTGGCCAAGTTGCAGATCCATCTAGCTAAATTCATCAACATTGTCCGGAGACGACATGACTTTAATGTTTTAAGTCAGAAGCAGGGCGACTCTTTCTGCGACCATTTTGTGAGATTCAAGTTGGTGGGAAAGTTTGCTCACCTTTCCAATATCTTTTATGAAGAGTTACTCACGCCTTCATTGATAGTGGCCATGGCTAATCGCGAGTTACAATGTAAGTTGTTGTGCACGGATGCGCCAACACTTGCCCACGTCAAGGTCAAATGTGAATCGTAGTGGCTCCAATCTGACGGCTCTCCATGACGGATCCAAGGGGAGTGTTTATCTGATCTCGTCGTCCAAGTTGGGCAAAGATGATGCTAGAGTTGTACCTCGCCAGATGGATGATAGAGTAGGATGCGGAAATTGTGGACTTTCCGAACATTTGGGGCCGAAATGTCCTGCTTTTGCCAAGCATTGCGTCAAGTGCGGTGAGCGTGGATATTTCCAATTTTTGTGTCAAGCAGATGACCACAAAGATGACGAGAAAAGGGATGAGCTTGTTGTCAGTAGAGTGAGTGTGTCCACTGTAAGAGTGATTAGGCTTACTCTATGGTTGATAACCCTCGAGTGAGGATAATGATCTGCTCCAAGATGAGGAAGCCATTTCGGGTGGTTGTGTGCCCGACACAAGAGCAACATGTTGCGTCGTTCCATTCAGCCTCATGCATGAGAACGGGGTCGTGGTCCACCCTTCTAACAAGCCGGTAATCAAGGTAGCGAATGGTCATTGTCTTTTGTGTGATGCATTAGCAAATCTGGAGAGGAAATGGTGGCACCACAAGTTCTCAGTTATTGCGTATTTAAGCCCCAATGTGGATGCGATTATGACTTGATCACTCATGTATTTCTTTGACTAGAGCATGTTTGTATACAATTGACACCTGAGGAATCTGCCTTCCATCTGAGGAATTTGCCCCTCCATCTGAGGCTTGGCCCACAACAAGGGTCCACCAGCCCTGAGGGCCACCCACAGGCTCTTGCCAATTGCTAGGCCCTCTACCTTCACACTCAATCTCGTCTGAGCACAGCTACAACTCTTAATCTTTTTCAACGGCAAGAGCTTCACAACTCAATCCTCCCAATAAGGAGAGCAACATTGGGCAGCAGCCAGTCAACCAACTGCGCCGTGTGTTGGATGGACTTGATCACTCATGTATTTTCTGACTAGAGCGTGTTCATAACAATTGACTTGTATCATGTGGATGAGCACAAGCATGCGCTCAATCCACCACATACATGATTCTGCCTAACAAGATTTGGAAGTGGACGATGTGATCGCCGGCTTTGCTGGCTGGACAAAGCTCACCCCTTTGACCTTTACACCCCAAACCAAAAAAGACCACCTTACAGGGGTTGTTTCAACCACCGGCCTCATTTGCCCTCCAATCTTCATTGACAAGAAATGGAGGCTCAATGCCGCCTACAAGAATGGCCTCCTTGACCGTCACATCTTGCCCAAGTCTAAAGCTAACTTTGGGTGATGATTTTGTGTGGGGTCAGGATGGTGCTCCTTGCCATACAGCAATGGCCACTTAAAAATACCGGGTGTTGCTCATGAAATAGAACATGCAGAAAAAGGTTTGTCAAGAGGTTTCAAGAAATCCTATGAAACTGTCCATAGACTTAAACAAAAGCTAAGATTCTCCCGCTTCTTTTGGAACCACAATAGAAAAAATCAAATTAAAGGCAACAAAACAATAGCCGCCAAAAGAAACTTAGTCATTGCTCTCCTCTGCGGCAAGCTCTCCAAAAAGTAGATAGGTGAGGTGGCCGAAGTTTCTAGGGGCACTAAGGCCAGGGTCAAGGCCAGATTGGACAAGAACACTGACGACAACCTTGGCGGGAGGTCCGCTGGGCGTCTTACGAGTAAGATAGACAACGGCGCGGTCCACAAAGCCTTCAAGGCCAACCCACAGCTGACCCTCACCTCTATGGCCAGGGACATGAATGTGGATAAAAGAACCATATCCAAGTCCATCAAACAGCTTCAGGGGAAGTCTCTAAGGCGACTCCGGCCGCCCCTGATGTCTCATTGGGTCAAAACCCTACGGCTCAAACGTTCAAGGTCCCTTATGAACCAGATTAAAAGTCGTCGGCAGCATGTGGTCACCATTTTCTGGGACGAGAAGACGTTCAACCTCGACCCCGTCTACAAGCGCCAAAACGACCGCATGGTGGCCTTCCCTGACACTGCACGAGATGATCACAACCAATGCCAGACCACTACCAAGCACCCTGCGTCCCCCATGGCGCTTGGAATTGTGGTTGATGATGGGAGCAAGATGCCTCTCATCTGGTTCAAGCAGGACAACAGGCTGAACCAGGAGGCCTACATCAAAATTCTTCAGTACAAGGTGTTGTCGTGGCTCAAGGCCACTTTCACCAATAAGAACATGGGGCATATCTTCCAGCAGGACGGTGCCCCAGCCCATATTGGTAATCAAACTCAGACTTTCCTGAAAAGTAATTTCATTGGGTTCTGGCCGAATGGCCTTTGGCCCCCTCAATCTCCAGACCTGAACCCTTTGGACTATTCAATTTAGGCTCAGATCGCGGCTGAGACCTGCAAGGTCCGCCGCAGAAGCCTGGAGGCCATGAAGACTGCCATGGACAAGGCCTGGGCCGCGATGGATGCGGACTACTTGAAGAAGGCATGTGGGGCCTTCCATGGCCGGGTTGAACGGGTTATGGTGGCTGTAGGGGGCTACATTGATGAAAAATAGCTTTTTGCCTAAACAGTCAAGGCTTCATAACAAAGCATAAATAGTTTGCCTCTTTTAAATGCATTTTTAGTACCTACCTGAAGGAGGTTGATTTTAATGTAATTTCACTTTGAAGTTTAGGTCTGTGGCAAAAGCTATGGATTTCCGCTTAACCATTACGATCACAGGCCACCTTTATTTTGGTTAAAAAAAGTTAAGACACATTTCTGAATTTTGTAGCACCTGGAGAGTGGAATACTTGGGGCCCATGGGGCAATTGTGACAACACTGTGTGCGGAAAAGGTCTTGAATCTCGAAGCCGAGATTGTGGCGCCTCATCCAATGAAGAGCCCTGTCCACTTGAAGATGCTATAGTTGACACTCAAGAATGTGAAAAAGATTGCAAGGGTAAAATGAACCTCTCTTTTGATTGGATCATAAGTAATACTGTGATTTTTTTTCTGCATGCAGCCTCAGGTATGTAAATACGGAGTCTTTGAGGAAGTCTAAATTTAAGTGATATTTATAAACCAACGAAAGAACTCAACGCTAAACCGATTTTGGACATTGCTTATGAGCACTAGGTCTGGGAGTATGATGAAAATAACCAATGAGTTTGGTGCAAATGGATTTGAATCACATTGCTTGATTAACGATTGGCTCGAATGTACTTATGAAGAGACTTATCTCAAAGTTTTGACAACCAAATTGCTACCAGCCTTCAAAAATGGTAAATGAAGAATTTCAAAACGTTCCTGAGCGTAACCTTTTTAACATTGTGTTTCTACATTTTTCCATGTAAGATCAATGGCGAAGCCTCAGATAATGTAGACGTTATGGATAATATGAATGGAGACTAACTGTCCTCGAGCGTGTTTCCTACTTCACAGACTTCAGGAGTAACAACTTAAGTTACCTTTAGAGTTTTGAAGGAAATACCCAAACATATCTTGGCATTTTTCTACCTCAGAAAACCACATGGAACAACTTTGGTTTTATTGCTTTATGAAGGTGCAGCCTCTTTGAAAATCTTATTCGCGTATAAAACATTATAAAATCTGATGATTTTCAAAATCCTTCTTAATGAAAATTGGGAGGGCACTTGGTATGCTTTGACCTAGACACTATCATTTTATATGTAAAGCCGTTACTTAGAGATGTGGGACTTAATCGTCCAATTAAGTTGGACGATAATTTTACAAAAGAATTGATGCGGATTTTAACATCACCAAAATAAAAGACTTTTTCTTATTTTTCCTAAACAATCTAAAAAGAGTTAATACGTTGCTGGACCTTTCTAGAAAGTCTCCGAAAATGAAAATCTTAAATATTGATTATTGATTATTCAAGAATCATGAAAAGCACACCGAGTTCAACAACCATTGCAAATTTAAAAAAGTAAATAAAAAACGACAAAGCCTTAAAGGAGCAATTTTTAATCAGTTTCAACAAAGGGTTCAAGAAAAGCCCAAATCAAAACGGTTGTTTGATCTATGCATTGTCTTCATAATTCAAGTAAATGTGTAACTGTGCGACTATTTTATTATCATAAAATGTACATTCAAAAATTATATTTTTAGTGTATTATAAGATACATTTTTTGATTTCTGCTTCCAGTCAATGGTACTTGGCCATTCTTATCAAACATAAAATCGTGAGGACAGATAATAGATAAAACGTTTTTCCAAGGACACATGTTCAAGAAAATGGCTCAGATCAGAGTGGTATTAAAGCATAGAGGTACGGAATCTGGACAAGAGAATAAACTTTCAGAAAGAAGAATTTAAATAATTGATTGTTATTCGTCAATCTCTCAGGTCGGCTAACCAAATTGGAAGCCTTTTGTCGAAAGTGAGCGTTCATAATTGATAGTGGTTCAGAAATGTTGTAAAGAACCTGAGATGATCAAAATATGATAAAGTTAGTACTTTTTAAGGCAATATGCAAATTAAATAGTTACTTCTATCTGTTGTCCTCTACCACATTGAAGTAGATCATGGGATTTGTTGCAAATGGCAGAGCTAGAAAATGAGCTCAATAGAAATCTCAAATCTTTAAACGCAAGAGGAACCAATATGAACATAATTTGCTATTTTTGACCCTGAGAAAACATGAAGAACATCAAGACTAACCAAATTTGAAGCAAAAGCTCGAGGTCAAATTTCATCTGCCAACATTATTGTTTTTGAATCATTCCCGAATGATTTGGGTCGTAATCATTTCTATGAAGAGTACATAATGTCAAGGGGCAGGGGCGATTTTAAAGATGTGGAAAAAAGAAATATTTCGAAATTTATGAAAAATGAGTCTATGTTGTCATTTAACGCACTTTTTCGCACAATTAATTTGCCTTATCTTTGAATTGACTGTATTTTACTCATGCAATAAAATTCCTTTTTACGATCCCCTGTACTCATATTAGAACCATTTTAGAAATGCAAATGACCAACTTTGTCGCTGGGAATTGGCATGACTGGGAATTTTGTCCTAATACATTCCAAGTGACCCAATTCAACGTCAAAACGGTTAATCATCAAGGAGTAACTGGAATACAGTTTGTTTGCAATGATCCGGATGCTACTATCGCACACAGCCATGAGAGTGGGGGAGACTTCCCAGCCCAGTTTTTCTCTTGCTCAGTGGGATACACCAAGGTCAAAGTGAGCTGGAAACCTGACGGGGGTGCATTTGTCGGTAAGAGTAAAAAATCATGTATAACTATGGCTGAATTTATTGGCGTGACCAATCATTTACACTGGTTAAGGCTAGAGAAGCCAATCATATCATTTTTTATGTGTAAATACTTTGGCTTGGTTAATAGTCAGGAGCAACCTTGCTTTTTTCAGTTGCAATTGCAAACTTGCACTCCAAATAGTATATAAAAATCGGGATTTCTCAAACTTGATAAAGGATTTGGGTCAAAAATGTGTAAATAGAAATTTTAATCAAACATGCAATTGCATCTGTTTAGCATACTATTGTCAAGCCTAGATCTGCCCGAAATAAAACTTCAAGAAGAAACTTGCCTTTCTGTCTATGATCAAAAGTCTTGGGGCCAAAAATTTAGTCAAAATCACCAAAAAGCAATTTTAGCATTGTGTTAAAACAATCAAATGAATCAGCCCATTCATATTCCGCCAAATTTACTTCTCATAGCTTGAAGTTCGCCCCGTTTTCAAACACTGCTAATTCTGTTAATTTTCCATCCGTGTTCCAGCAAGGAAATGTCGTCCAGCATAAATTGTTTAATACACACTCAACCGGCCATTGCAGCGTCCCTGGATTTTTTTCAAACAAGCATGGCTGAGCTGCATGCTATTGACCCATTTTCTTTTTACTTCAAATTTACTCGGGAGTGTCCATCCTCATTGCAGATGACAAAGGATTGACTTGCCTGGAGTTGTATTGTCCCACCTCTGGTGAATGGCATGTTCCATCAGAGTGTTCGTATGAGGGCGGTGATCACACTGAGGATTGTGCAGATGAAACTGCCGTGTGTGGAATTGCAACCAAAGCTTATTACCATTGGAGCGACAATTTGGGAATTACTGATGTGCAAATCAAATGCTGCCGATTGCCACAATCACTTTATCTTAAATGAGTGCCAATTAAAATATAAAACTGATTGTTTTGTACCTCTTGGCTTTTTTATTTGATTAATGGTTCATGTCTTTTATGTAGATAACCTTACAGCCACCGGAAATGGAAATCCCTGCAGTTCAAAACAAAACACTTACTCATATACCAAGATCGCGAATTCTTCCAGCTTTTCGAACGACTGAGATGTCGATTTCGAGATGGGAATATGCCTATCCGGACTAAATTCCCACTCTACAACGCTAGTCGGAAAATTGAAGTCCCCTACAAAGAAAACCTTTTAGCAAACTTCCTATGAATTTGAGAGCTGACAAGAACGAGCTTACTGAACAAGTGAACAAGAGGGGGCCTACGTATATTGTTGCAATGGACAGATCAAGATCTTGGAGGTGACAAACTAAGACCTCTACTTCTCCATTCGACATTTTTGCATGACTAGTGTGCAGGTCATTTCTAACATATAGACATACGCCCCCATGGGGAAAAATGGGATTGCCAGGGCATACTCTATCATATCGAACTAAAATGAAGCCGATCATGGCCAGCCCTTACCTAAGAACCCTGGTCGAAGCCAGGTTTCTGCCATGGAAATGAACGAGACCAGCCTATCAAAAGCTAGTTCCTCAAGAACCTTGATCTTTGTGCTATCCTTTTTGGAAATATGACAATGCACATTCAGATAAGGCCCTTTTACGGGTTTATTGTCCTTTGATGGACTAGTGCTATCATATCTTTGACTAGGCCTTCTAACTTTAAAAAATCCTGCTTTTGGACAATTGGAATCTTTCTTCTAGCATGTTATACTTTTCCATGGGTTGTGAAGATCAAACAAAGCAGTTTCCCATTCTTAATACCTCATTTGGCAGGTTCTAAGCGTGTTGACAACATGTTATTGACATATTCAAATCAGCTATCACGTTAAAAACAATCCGGCGCACCATCAGAATCCGATATTAGATTGTGTTGATTGGTGTTGCGTGATTGTTTTTTGCTCTATAAAGCTGTTTATGATAGAGGTGTTGATATTGACGGTTGTCATCACTATTTTTATTTTCTATTTTTTTTCACTTGATTCACTAGCAGTTACAAATAATTTTCAATCATATTTGGCCAACCAACAATTTTAGCTGTCGAATGTAAGGATAATCTAAAAGGTTGGTCAAATATTAAATTCAAATCAGACCTGAAATCTCTGCGAATATCAGAAGGATGCAATTGTACAATGAAAGAACCCAAGAAAGAAGAGAGAAGGTGGATTTCATTGTCTGAATTTAGCTAGATTCTCAAGTGTTTAAAGGTACACTCAACGTCGAAGTTAAGTCTCCATGGTCACTATATTTTAATTGATCCTCACAATCGTGTTTGGACAAGACTCATGAATGCCTTTCATAACGAGCAGTATCAAATACCTGCCATATCTTCTTTGCATACGGTTTAGTGCCAATTTTTCTAACTTCTCGCATTACATGAGTTCTCTCATTCCTTCAAAGCTTTCAGTAAAACATTTTTGGAGTTACTTGAATATTTCGTTGAGTTAAAAAAATCTACAATATGTGCATGAAAATGACTAAAACTGTCTGTCAAACACGACGCAAAATAAACGATTCCTTTCTTGGATAAATGAACTGGAACTCAAATTTTCTCTCTTAACAAAGAAATATCAACCACAAAAGTAAGAGTGACATCATTTTCCTTTCCGGCTTGCTCCAATGTCTTAGTAGGCTCAAAGCCATTGCTTGACTGCATCATTACACTTTTGTTCATAGAAAATACCAGAAATTGCAAAGAAACGAGGTGTATTCCGATATACAATAACCTTACAGGTTTAGAGCGCGAGTTTGCTGCATTTATTTCTGCCTTCCGTAGAGCAATATTCGTTGACTATAAGATAGTTTTAAATACCTGACGAAACTCAGCACTTGAGCAGAATATGGTGATTTTTGCTCTGTCTAACACATCTACAGGGTGGATTTTACAAGGTGTAACATAATTTGCATTGGCAAAAGTGACTATATGGCTCAAACATTTACTTTCAAAATTGGTACCCCAAATGCCAACGGTATTCGCTTTGCATTAAAACCATTGCGACACTTATTGAACGACAACTTTCGAAGAACGGATGCCAAGGTTAGTAAGTTATTTCTAAGGACGGTACAGAGCGTGCCAGTGGTGAGGCTGCCAGTGGGTGCTTTCTGTAAATATTTTTGGTTAAGAGCAACCAATGTGAGTAATATGTATTATACTGAAAAGGAGTTCATTGAGGAGCCTAAATACATAATCTTGTGTACGTAGAACAATTTTCAAAAAGGTAATATATGCTTTTGTTTGAAGTACTTTATCCCGTCCACCCTGTATATTAATTGTGGTCGTCGTGATTGGAAAATACTATTGAAACCGGACAAGCTCGCTTAGTACTAAGATGTGGGCCGTATCAATCATTTGGGTGCTACAGAGCGCTTTCATTTTAGTCGATTCCCGAATAGTTGAATATTTCGAGCATGGCGAGAATTGTGGAGTCACTTCAGAGATTTCGTTACGATCCAAGCCCTTGGAACTATCCGATCGAGGTAGCTGTGCCTTGATCCAATTTTCATCCACCTCAGAATTCGAGGCTGGAAGCAAAGAGAAAAGCTTCCGAATTGAGGACCAAATAAGTATGTACATATTGACGACCAAAAATGTCATGTAAAACTAATGATAGGGCGAATCCAGCAAGTGCTTTGACACTCTTTGCCTGACTCGAGGCTGGAAAAAGATTCATTTTGTTATTATTACTCTAAACAAGGCTTCTAAAATCATCATTCAACGGTTGCTTTTTGACAAGGTCAATTCGCAACGGAGAAGAGCCTGTTTTCTGACGAAGTTTATAGAGAAAATAAATATTGTTTCTGATGAGTCCGGACTTCTGTCCTTGCCAAAAGACTCCAATTCTGCCAATGTCTTCAAATCAAGTAAAAGACTGTAGCGCACCCTGTTTTGAGTGCGGATGCGCCTCAGCACTATTAAAAACATTACATATCTTTCCCCGAATAGAAGCCGCATATGGCGGTTGGGGATCATGGTCCGAGTGGACATCCTGTTCCAAAACTTGCGGTTCAGGCCGTAAAATGAGATCCCGAACATGCGACTCTGACCAACCTGATTTGTATTGCAAAGGAACCTTAACCGGTGTTCGTTATTGCCTTATAGTGAGCTGTCCAGGTAACATCCATCATTCATTCATTTTTATTGCGACCGAGGCACATCCTTGGCAACGGGCGAGTACAAATATATAGCTATTTGTTCAAGAGCAGAGACTTTCTTTTCATACATTTTATTAAAGCGAGGCTTGAAAAAAGTCAGCATGCATGGTCAACACACCTTAAATGAGTTCGTCCTTTCTTGACGTTGAGTTGAAAGAGAAGAGCGAGAGTTTGCCAAAGCTTCTCTTCACAAGACAGGGAACAAAAAGGCGAACGTGTTTTGTGGTATTGACCCTAGCTGGATTCTTGGATACGGTCGTCTCCTCTGCTCTCGTCTCACCCGTCTCACCAGGGTGGTCAAAAAGCCTTGTCACGTACTGAGCAAAATTCGCAAATCCATCTTAACAGTCTTCTACCTCGCAAAAACCATAAAAAGTAATTTTGACCTTATTGATTTTTTAAAGTATGGCTCAAATTTAACGCTCATATGGCGAATAGCTACCAAGATTTGTTTGAGTACTCCTGATAGACTTCAAAAAGGCTTTTGAACCACTGTGGCAGTCGTCTCAATGGTGAGACGAGAGGGGTAAGCTGATCAACGAAGAATCCAGCTCCTATCAACTTTTCTTGTTCTCAAATGCCTCATGCGGACTTTCTTTTTAATGTCTATGCGATATATTCCAACATTGCTCGCTCTCTTCTGACGTCAAGAAGATTATAAATAGAGACAGGAAAAACATTTTGTTTTGGTGTTGAGTGTAAATTCCAGACGTTTGTCAAAACTAATCTTGTTCGCAATAGTTACTCTTCTTGTGAGGTTAACTTGTACTCAGACAACTAGTTGCATTCAAAACTGTGCACAATTTAGCAGCAAAGCTATCAGATCTGAGATAAAGAGTCGCTACTGCAAGTCAAATTAGTTTTGACAAACGTCTGGAATTTACACTCAACGCCAAAACAAAATGTTTTTCCTGTCTCTAATTATAAAACATTTCGACCCGCTTCTACTAGCCTCCCATAAGTAAAGCAAAGAAACACGTTTCTGCCCGCTTCAAACCGGTTCCTACTTGGTACGTAGTACAAAGTACAACTGAATTAGATAGGAAAGGATGATGTCACTTCTGCTATCTCCATTTAACTCAAACATTGAAATATGGCTTATACGATACATACCTTGGCTACCCTTTGATTTGATGTTGTTTCTGTTCAATTTTCTTAGGTTAACCATAACTTTGAAGTGCTTCAGCAGTGGCCATGAACAACCACGGTATTCAATTTGCCTAAAGAAATATCTCATGATGCTCTCAAAGAAAACGAGCCCCAAAGTTGAAAAGCTTATAACCAGAAGCCCTCAAACAAGACGGATTTACATTAGGTACCCGATCATTTTGGACCTTTTCTTCGATTTTAAGATAACACCATGTTTTCGAAAAGCCCCGCCATTTTCTATCAAGAAACGTGTAGATTTCCAACGGCCTAATTCAGAAAGTGACCAAATTCATTGTTAGTATGTCACATGTGCGTTGTGATCGTCTTTCATTTTTAAGTTCTTGGTAACTTTTGGAAACGTTGCCGATGGGTGGGAGGTTTTTCAGAAATGGGAAATTTTATCTATATATAAATATATTAGGAATGTTACAATCCAGGCTTTGTAGTGTTTGTTCGAGGTCACAATTTTAATTGAACGACACGTTGAACTTGACTTGTTGACACGGTTGTACAAAGTAATAAGTGGTATTCAACCTTCACACGTTGTGGAATATCTTATAGCCATGGATGGCCATAACAGATGCAGATAAAGGATTTGCGCCCAAAGCCATATCGGTTTGTCTTAAGTACTTTGGTCAGATATTTGAATCAACTTTGCACAAGTGTGATAAGAAAGCCGCTGTGAATAACGTTCGTACAATCATACCACCTCAGTTGTTGGAGAAGACCACATCACCTTTAGACTAAACAGACCCAGAGAGGCGGGTGACGCTTTTGACTGGAGGACGAAAAGTGGTGTATGGCAAGGTATCAACGTTTCCAAAGAAAAAAGAGCCCTCTTCTTGTACCAAAGTCAGTGAAATGGCTCAAATCCTCGACCTCTCCCAAAATCAAACCATGAAGATTGTCAAAGAACCGGGGAAGGAGATAAAAGTGGAGACACACATAAGACAACATTTGTCCAAGACAATCAACAAGCACGGGAACTTTTTTAAACTAGATCACGTTAGGACCGAGGATGGGGTTTTTCCTATTGCTTATTGCTAGACATCAAGAGATTTCTGGACTCAATAATAGTTGATTGAGGCGTGACCTACCGCTATGTGGAATATTGCGTATCAATCGACGAGGGAAAAGAGCATCTCAAAGTCAATGGTTGTCTAATATTCAAAGACAGCACCTTCAAATTCAATAAGGTCAAATCCACCAGTGTGCGAATGGTGCACATTTTGGCGATCTCGCCTAAGAAGGAATCTTACAAAGACATCCACATTATGCTGAAGAAAGTTGATCTTGATCAAATCCCCCTTGATCTGGAGTATTTTTTTCACAAGACCTTAAGTGTTCAAACATCACATTGGGATTGGGAAACCATCGTAGCAAGTTGTTTGCACTCTCAGTGCCTTAATTGATATCATGTTCCAGATTCATCAAGGCCAAATTGATCTTCGTCAATTGGAAAGTGACATTGCCTCTTTCAAAACTAATTGGAGATTTTATGGCATGAACTTAACGCAAAAGGCTCATATTGTCATTAGCCAGTGTTACCATTTTGCCTAAAGAAAGCGACAAATTTGTCAAAGTTCAGCAAGCATTCAAACGAGTCTCTCCATGCTAAGTTTTTTAAAACGTGGATGCAATATTGCGTCAAAGATGTCACCCAAGAGACATATTCAACCCAATTACGTCGAGCTTTGCTTGACTACTATATAAATTATGGGAAATGATATTCATAGAAGCACTGTAACACTCTTTGTCCAAATAAAAAGCTGCCAAATCTTAATCCTGACTTCATTCTTTATTGTCTTTAAAGACTTAGAAAAGGTAAAATCATATTAAGTAGAGCTTACTATCATCTACATTGATGATTCAACACGTTGAATAATTGAAGCAACATTTTAAGCAGTATTTTGGCTACGCTTTACCATCTTCTTTGGCAAAGTTTGTGTTTCGATTGAAAATGAATTTAAGCCAAAAATACACATTATTTTCTTATAAACAAGTATTTTATTTAATCTTTCTAAATTTTTGTCCGCCGGCAACGTTTACAAAAGTTACTGAGAACTTGAAAATGAAAGACAATCACGACCCACATATGACATACCAACAAAAATTTGGTCACTTTCTCAATGACACAACCGCACGATTCGGATTTGGATTATTTGATTCGGAACCGCCATGACTCCATGGACGAAAAGGTGGAATTCTGGAAGGATTGAGGTAAACACTCCTTTTCCAAACTCTTCAAGTTTAATGCGGCATGAGTGACACAATCAGCAAGGCAAGCAAACCTCAGTTGCCCAGTAACCGTCAATCACGAGCTCATTAATGAGCTGCTTGTATTTTGACAATGGTTTGATGAATAATTGAGCCTTGGAACAACGAATAAGACAAATCCTTTATCTGCATCTGTTATGGCCATCCATGGCTATAAGATATTCCACAACGTGTGAAGGTTGAATACCACTTATTACTTTGTACAACCGTGTCAACAAGTCAGGTTCAACCAAGGTTGGGTTCAACATGTCGTTCAATTAAAAGTGTGACCTCGAACAAACACTACAAAGCCTGGATTGCATCATTCCTAATATATATAGATAAAATTTCCCAATTCTAAGAAACCTTCAACCCATCGGCAACGTTTCCAAAAGTTACCGAGAACTTAAAAATGAAAGACGATCACCCCCACATGTGGCGTACTAACTACTGATGGGGATCAAACAAAAAAATCACCGGAGGTTGCAAATTGGGCTACCAATTTACATTTTCAATGGCATACGGCATTGCTAGCGGATAATCGAAAACCCTTTACACGGTGGAATTCTAGGCATAAGAAGGTATGTGCGATGCTTACAACGATATTCATTTGACCTGAGAAGTTTGTCTACCTATCACCTTTATGCTGACAAAATGTTAAGTTGCTGTACCTTTAAAAAAATATTATTTTTTAATCATTTGGCATTTACACCTTAGCAAATTTCAACCCTACATGCTTGCGAGATCTAGATAAACATCATACCAGTTATGTATTGGTTGAATACCCAGTCATAAAAAATCATTTGAAGAAAACGATATCCCTTGCCATTAGAAATTTATTGTGCCTGGTAACCTATAAAACTGCTTTATATTGAGCCGTGTTAAACAGTTTTGACAATGAATAAGAAAGAATACGTTCATGCTTTGTCCCACTATTGATATATGGATGGCATCCCTGCTAACCAATAACACATAGTTTGGCAAAAGAAAAAAAATGGCACCGATAATGCCTTATTACGGACAATTCAAGTTTCGCTAACTGTGTACAGTTTCAAAGTGTGGTAAATGATGGCGATTTACTCCACGAGGTGTTGTGATCTGTTTGATATGCCTACAGTCATTAAGAGAAGGATGTAATTCACGAGAGAGCAAGCCAAAGGCAATATCAGCAATTTTCACCATTAGCGACAAATTTTGCCCACGACATGCAAACTGTTCATGATTTGCTTCAAAAATGTGTACCCACAAGTCAATACAATCAAGAAGAAGGCCATGGTGTTCCACAAAGGTCGTCTGCCTCCCACCTCCTTCCATATAAACTATAGTCCAGTCTTCAAGGATTTTTACTATGTCGGTTTCACCTTCTCCACCCAAATTTCATTCACTAATCACCTGAACTCTGCAATAACCAAGGCCAGGGCTAGGATCGAATACATCTGCAATAAACTTCAAACCAAGAAGCTTCCCCCTTCCAATAGTTCTTCAACTCTTCCGGATCTACATTACCCCAATTTTCCTCTACGGCTTTCACCTGTAGCTCCCAAACTCCGCCCAATCCGCCCTCAAATCCGCCGATGCCACCTTCACCAAGCTCCTCAAGAGATATCTGTGCGTGCCCCAATATGCTAACAATACATTGACGCATTTTCTATGCGAAACCGAGCCCCTCACCCGATGGCTGGCCAGGTTACTGTCCACCAGTATTGGGAACCTGACCTTTTCGGATGTGATGTCCGGACACAAGTTATCTTTTCCGGTCAAGGACTTACTAACACCTTATTGTCCTTGGCCAGACATCCCTTCGGAGTATTGGCGGTCACGCACCTTTGTCCGGCTCCCGACCCAATACCATCAACGACTGGAGCTGACAATAGATCTGTTCAATCCTACTCTACCGTGTACTGCAAGAGCAAAGATTTTCACCACCTACCTCTACCAAACTGTTAATATACAGTCTGTGATACCCCTCTTCACTTTTTTCATGTGCACTGAACCAACTCTAGTCATCTTTGGTGTGATATCACTTCCCAGTCAATTTTTTTATTATTCTTGACCACTGCATTCTTTTATTCTTGTATCGATTTTGGTATATGATATTTATGCATCCAGTTTGACACATTTTCCTATCTTACATGACCAAGAGTCGCAATAAAGGTTATTATTAATGATAATTATTCGCCATTACAGTGGCCAACGCTATAACCAATATGTATCTGTGTTAATCACCAATTAACATAGTTTTTCTTCAACTGAACGCAAAAATACGAACAATTTATTGCCAATCCCAATGGAATACCAAATGATGTTTCAGACACAAGACTTTTACTTAGAAATACTGTGCGCCTCCAAAAGGGTGTCTTCTGTCTTCATGTTAATAAATTTACATGGTTATTCTTCGATCGGACTCAACAACTTGATGTGATGGAGGGGGTTGAAGAGAAATTGAGCGCAATTCAAACGTAGATTGGGAAGCACACGCACGTTCTAATGTCACAGTAATGGTTGAAACACCATCTCCGATCCTTGTAGAGGTCCTTTCCAGTGAGAGAAAACACGGTCACCGTAATTATATGATTTTTAATGACTATAGCACGATGAGAGAAGACACCAATTCACTCGTCGATGAGTTTGTAAATGCATCTACTGCTACGCCATTTTGGAGTTGAAAATGACAACAATATAATGTCAACCTGACTCCATTTGCAAAATTACCAACATTTGAAGGACAATTGAAATGAAAGTTTTAATAAACTCGAGGAATTAAGAATGGAAATATTTGAGTTTTCAAATTCAGTTTGTGGATCGAAACATATCTGGCATTTAGACGGTCCAGATCTCGCAAGCCTGTAGGGTTGAAATTTGCTAAGGTGTAAATGCCAAATGATTAAAAAATAATATTTCTTTAAAGGTACAGCAACTTAACATTTTGTCAGCATAAATATGAGACGTAGACAAACTTCTCAGGTCAAATGAATTTCGTTGTAAGCATCGTATATACCTTCTTGTGCCTAGAATTCCACCGTGTTTAGTTAATCACAAAAAGTAACCCTGATTTTTGTCCGATCAAAGCGCAAGCAAGGGCAAGCCTAATATTCTACGATACGCTAGAAACAGCCCGTGCTTTGACTTTCCTAGCTTCCTGGCGATCCTGATTTTGGAAATTTGTTTGATCCCATCGCTAGTACTAACAATAAATTTGGTCACTTTCTGAATTAGACCGCTGGAAATCTACACGTTTCTTGATAGAAAATGGCGGGACTTTTCGAAAACATGGTGTTATCTTAAAATCGAAGAAAACGTCTAAATTGGTAGAGTACCCAATGTAAATCCGTCTTCTTTGAAGGCTGTTGGTTATAAGCTTTTCAACTTTGGGGCTAGTTTTCTTTGAGAGCATCGTGAGATCTTTCTTTAGGCAAATTGAATTCCGTGCAACTTCATTACCAATGAAATTCATTTATCTTTCTTGAGTCAATCAAAACAAACAGTGGTTGAATAGATGGGGAAGCCATTGTCGTCATATAAAATGAACCTTGACTGACTTGACTCAGGGTTAAAAGGTTTGGTGGGGTTGATGGCCTGTGTTAGCCCAAGGGGTACGCAAGTGCTCGAGCGGAAAGCTCGAACCAAGATTCTTGCAATATTTTGTAGAGCGATGCATTACCTCCTGATCAGAGACATTCACGTTGGGAGCGTGCCCAGTGACTTCTTTCTTCAAGTTCAAGCATTCAATTGGGAGGTAACGCAAAACTGAAACATGTTCTAGCAAGGTTTCAAAAAGCTTTCGACTCCAGTACTTGTGCACTCCATGGCTAGCCTGAGACTAAGTGCTGGATTACAAAGTGGCGCAAGATAGTAAATACACTTGAAAATAACATAGACCTTCAAAATTGCATTTGATAACTCTATTTTCATTCTCAAATCAAATTAACCTAACATATTTCAGCCACATGAATACATTTAAAAGTAGAGTGTAGAATCAAAAATGGTCTAAACATATCTCAGAGGAATTAGTAAGGAGGATGGAATATTCCATTCAACAAAACCAATGATCAATGTTTCTTTGTGCCACAGAAAAAAATTCTTCATTGCCTTTTTATTATTTTACAATAAACCAAAACACCAATCTAATTTAAATTAAAAAAAAAACCAAATCATATTGCAGCGCAAGTAAAAAGAAAATAGAACTTCAATGATACAATATTTCAATTCAAATAGCTCTTTTATGATTTTCAATCATGAAGAGAAAAAATATGTAATAATTGTTCAGAACTTTGTCCCATTGTCAAGCTCCTGTTTTAAAACAAAACAGGAATGTTGATTGTTATGTTTCAAGTTTTGTAAAATTTTGTTACTAAATGTTTCTGAAATGGTCGAATATGCATGAATGAGCTCATTCAAAGCTATGTTTTCATGAGTAATTTGGAATAGCACATGAAATGTATGATTAGTGAAATGTTAAGCTTATCATTTTTGTCACTATGACTAACAGTTTGTATGTGTTTGCCCAACTCACTGATGAGGCCAAAAGTTTCCATATCTTTAATGATTAAACTAGCCTAGTTGGTTAGAAATTGAACAATTTTCTTGATTTTGATTATTGTCATTCAATCATCAGCTTGAAAACATCAGAATCATGATCTCTTGTTTGATATGCAGTTGCTCCTACTTTTTGGGTCATAGTTTAGTTATGGCCGATCCCCCAGATGGCGCCACTTTGTAATCCAGCACTTTGGCTTGAGAGAGCGCTCGCGGCAAAGCTGCCAAATGAAGGGTCGTCCGGCCGTCAAGGAGAGGAGAGTGTAGATGGAAGAATGAGAGGACGTCTTGATTCCAAGAAAAGAAAAAAAAATGACCAGCTTTTAGTAAACAATTATAATATTAAATTGATCTGTCCTCAACAAATAGCACATATTACCAAGGTCACATAATTCACTCCTAGGTGCCCATGAAGTCATCCAAGTGGTGGGCCATTTTGTAAAGAACAAGTTCTAATCCTAATTTTCCTATTTGTGGCCACACTCATTTTTACCAAATCATGAAACATCCTTATTGCTAGGCTAAAAATTTATTCTCCTTGTCAGTTCAATGCATCTTCGTGGATTATTTTGTTTTTGTCGTAGGTCTATGGTTGACTAAACTAAATGCGTTGCGTACCCTGTTTGTCAGACCCCATGAGAGGTTTTGTTGTGAATTGTGGCTTTTGAAATAAATTTAGACTCGGTAACTTTCCATTGCAGGACATATTTGCTTTAGCAGAAATTTCCCTGATCAAAACACATTCCTAATGGATTTTAACAAAGGGACCAAAATGCTCCATTTTCTTCCACGAAGAAAAGAAAGTCCCCAAGACTTTGTATTCCTGAGCTTTCTGAAGACTTAAACATGTTTTCCGGGGGCTTTCCACGCAAAATATTTCTCCATAAATGTGTGTCCACCGACTTTCCAATTAAAAGTGTGTCTTTATTATGCCATAGTTCAGTTAGCCTGAAGAGGTACGTACCCCTTTAGAAATTGACAATTGATTGGCTCCGGCATTTCACTTTGCCTTATAGTTTTCTTGTTTTATATAGTAACTTTCCATGCTTGACTTATTTATCAACAACAAATAGGAATAAAAAATCAAAAAAAAAAGTATAGCTTGGTTGAAAAAAGAGGATCAGTTTTCGCGCTCATTTTAGTTGAGAGCAAAAATTCAAAGATATTAATCTTAAATGGGCATTTGCTTAGAGGTATTCAAAACCTCATTCAATGAATCTTCTAAATTTTTCATGAGTCAAATTATATACGATAAGGCAATTATACTTTTTAAGAGTGTACCTCACGTTTAAACGTTTCTATCAGTGCATGGACAATGGACGGAATGGACATCATGGGACTCTTGTAGAGATGATTGCGTCAAAACTTCCGAGCAACGATATCGGTCATGTACCAATCCTGCTCCCAAACATGGAGGAGATCCTTGTTCTGAATCCGGGCAGGAATCAAGGGCATGCACTGCTGAAGCTGTTTGCCCGGGTATATGGTCGGATTGGGCATCTTGGTCTGTTTGCAGTCCGATCAGTGGCAATTGTGGCGATGGCTCCAAATCTCGTTCAAGGACCTGTGACAATCCACCTCCCAAAAATGGAGGAGCGCCTTGCCCGGGATTAGGTCAAGGAACCACGAGTTGTTTTGTTCCATGTATTCGTAAGCAAAATGATCCTTTTGACCTTCCAAAGTGCCTTCAATGGCGAGTCCACATCTCCCTCTGTTTTTTTTTGGTCTCTGTAGCACCTGGGACTTGGGCTGATTGGGAGTCATGGGGCATTTGCGACAATACAGTTTGTGGACCTGGTCAGGAAACTCGGACTCGAACCTGCGATGTTCAACCTGGAGGAGTTTGTCCGTCTGGAGATCCTATAGAAGAACGGCAATGTGTTAAGGACTGCAAAGGTAACCTGGTGCTTGGTTCATTTTACGAATGTTGTTTACAATACGATTATGAATTATTGCATTTCATGCAGCTGGAGGTGAGTGCATAAAAGTGGATGCTCAACAAATAAGCTCTCGAGACCCTAGCTACCGACTTCTAAAAATAGGATAAAAATGTTTGTTTGTAAATTATGTACAGTATGTGTTTTGGATTTTGAAACGGGTTATATTATATCAATCATATGCCAGATACCAGGAAATATATTTTTCTTGCGCTTTTGGCCTCACAAGAGATAAAAGATATGAAGCAAGATAACTTGTGAATTACAATTCATCATGGGAGAGAAAGATTAAGTTCCTCCTACTCATGTTGAGCGGCCAGAGCTTAATCAGGCTGGGATTAGTCGTGCAACTGCCTTTTGCTACCAAAATTCCCCCAGCACTCCTAGGAAACCTTATAAATGAAGCCGTACTGTTTTGACCCTCCAACGTTATTTTACGTCTTGCTATCTATTTAAAATCGTTATCTCTGGCGGTGAACCGGCGTACTTTGGCCTTAGATATCTGGTATCTCCGAGTAGTTTCCCAAAAACTTCTCCCTGGGTTAGTCTTGAATGCCTGGTTTAGTTTCTTCTTTAGATTTGTGGTCCAAACACTACAGCTTTGTTGGGTAGGTTTCCTAGAGGTGGTTGGGGAATTTTTGTAGCAAAAGGCAGTTGCACGACTGATCCCAACCTGAATAAGCTCTGGCCCCTTTGCATCAGGTGGAGGAACTTTATCTTTCTGTCCCCCATGATGAATTATATTGCACAACTTATTTTGCTTCATATATTTGAAATTTTCAATTGATCTCTGGTCTTGCAGAGAGCGCGGGTATTTTCAATTCAGGGTAGCTGTAATTTGAGTACAGACTAAACAATACCCGTCTCAAAATTGAAGAAGTATGCTGTAATTTCAGGATTAGCGTAGTTTACACTCTTTATTGATTGAATAAGCAGGGACTTTGTAAAACTTGTCACACCTTTGTTAACAATGTCAATACCCTCAATACTTAGAGCGCCCATTACTTTGGGTGGAAGTTTATATCATAGTTGAATGGCTTTGGTCACGAAATCCCTCTTCTTGAGAAACAGAGGTAGTTACTCCCCCATAATTTGGTGTTCACACACGTCGGTTCCAGAAACCAGAAATTCTCCGAGAAAGACAGGATGCCGCAGGTCAAGGCTGGATGGCACTCACATAGTATTGAGCCGACAACTAGCTCATTGATTGAGTTTACCGAGGTCACTTTGATAAGGCGAAGAAAAGAGGAGCTTGTGGATTCAAATTTCATGGACACTGCCCTAGCTACCTTCGTTAAATTGCCACTTCTGAGTTCCCTAACGTGGTGGTGTGTCCTAATTTGGTCAAGTCATAAGATCGGGGCCGCTTAAATCTGCCGTGATTTTGAAGCTTCATTAGTCATAATTGGTTGTCAAAGGTGAAAATTGTTATTTTGAGGAAGGAAACTATTCTCTTTCATCTGTTATAGGACAGCGTTGGGAAGGGGGGGTAAAATTTCCTGTTTTTGCTTTGACCATCAGTTGACACACTGACAAAGTCAAGCCTAATACCTGTCCGACAAAAGACGACTTTCTTGATCTTTTCATGTAGAAAAATTGCGTCTATTTTCGTCATTGTCTCTATGGTAACTATGTTCCCTGTAGGTACTTGCGGCGGATTGAACCATGAAGCAAAGCAACCTTCTTGATGTCTTGACCATATAATTTGCCGCCAGCATATTAACACGTTTAACGCAAGAGACTTAATCAATTATCATTCAGCAGCTCTTCTCTTTACGTAATTTTGACACTCTTGCTTATAGGTATGAAATGCTGAAGTCACAAAATTTTCAGATGACGATGAACAGCGGCTTTCTTTAGAATCTGATTGTAAAGAGTTGAGCCAAATTTTTGAAATTGTAGGACTGAATCTTAGATCGCGAAAAAGGCACATTAGTCAACATGATATTTTCTCAAAGAAAGATTCACCAAGATTCTTACTTTACAAACTGGGCTCTTGTAAATTTGACTGCCCAGTGAAAGCGCAAGTAGTGACAAATGAATAATCTTCAGGTTCAAGGAGTACTCATTTAAAAATGATATTAATCCTCGTTCAAGTCAACAAAAAGTTCTTAGAGCAGAAACAACGAATTTTGGTACATTGTCGGGTGGAAACGTGATTTTTTATTTCAATTCAAAGAGAAAGAAGAGAATGTTAGAGATGTCATAGACTCCATAAAAGGTGATTGCCATTCAGGTTTGGCAAGAGATCTTGCAACAACAACAGAACAAATTTTGATGCATCGTTGTGTTGATTTATCATTTTTCCATTTTACTTAAAAGAGAGAGAATATCAGAGACATCTGAGGTTCCATCAATGGTGAATGCCATTTACGTATGGCAAGAGATTTTGGAACAACAACAAAACGAATTGTGGACCAATGTTTGGTGTATTCATGATTTTCCATTTTAATTTCAAGAGTAAGACTGATACAGATGTTTAAGATTCCATCAAAAGTGAATTCCATTTAGTTCTTTCAAGAGATATTGGAGCAACAACTGCACGAATTTTAGTACATTATTGGGTTGAATCGTGATTATTCATTTTCATTCAAAGAAAAAGAATGATAGAGATGTCAAGGACTCCATAAAAGGTGAATGCCATTCAGGTTTAGCAAGAGATCTAGGAGCAACAACATAACGAATTTTGATGCATCTGGAATGAACAGAATGTTTTGTAATATATATACATGTCCCAACCTCTCATTATGGACGGTATTTCCCCCAGCTGAAATCTGGGACGAGGATGACTGGTCTAGACGGCCACGTGCCAAGATACTTCGGTTCAATAGTTCTCCTTTAATAAAGTTCCTTGTTCTCCATAACCACGACTATTCTTATCCGATCATACGATCATTCCAGCATCGTTGGGTTGATCTATCATTTTCCATTTTACTTAAAAGAGAGAATATCAGAGACATCATAAGCTCCCTCAAAAGTGAATGCCACTCAGGTCGGGCAAGATATATGGGAGCAACAACAACACGAATTTTGGTACATCGTTTTGTGGATTCATGATTTTCCATTTTCATTCAAAGAGAAAGAATGTTAAAGACGTCAAAGACTCCATAGAAGGAGAGTGCCATTCAGGTCTGGCAAGAGATCTTGGAGCAACAACAGAACGAATTTTGGTATATTGTTGGGCTGAATCATAATTTTCCATTTTACATCATAGAACAAAAACGTTGGAGAACTCTAAGACTCTATCAAAAGTGAATGCCATTCAGGTTTGGCAAGAGATCTTGCAGCAGCAACATAATAAATTTTGATGCATTGTTGTGTTGATTCATCCCTTTTCCATTTTACTTAAAAGAGAGATGTTCCATTTTTATTCAAAGAGAAAGAATGTTAGAAACGTCAAAGACTCCATAAAAGGAGAATGCCATTCAGGTCTGGCAAGAGATCTTGGCGCAATAACTGCACGAATTTTGATTCATCATTGGGTTAATTTATCATTTTTCCATTTCACTTAAAAGAGAAAGAACATAAGAGACATCATAAGACTCCATCAAACGTGAATGCCATTCATTTTAGCAAGAGATCCTGGAGCAACAACAGAACGACCTTTGATGCATCATTGGGTTTATTTATCACTTTCCATTTTACCTCAAAGAAAGAGATTATCAAAGGCATCTGAGGCTCCATCAATGGTGAATGCCATTCAGGTTTGGCAAGAGATCTTACACCAATATCAGAACGGATTGTTAAACATCGTTGAGCTGAATCGTGTTTTTGTATTTTAATTCAAAGAGAAAGAATGCTTGAGACGTGTAAGACTTCATCAAAAGTGAATGCCATTTAGGTCTTTCAAGAGATATTGGAGGAACAACAGCACGAATCTTGGTCCATTGTTGGGTTTATTTGTGATTTTTTAGTTTAATTCAAAGAGAATGGACGTTATAGACGTCTAAGATTCCATTAAAGGTGAATGCCATTCAGGTTTGGTAAGAGATCTTGGAGCAACAGCAGAACGAGTTTTGATGCATCATTGGGTTTATCTATCATTTTCCTTTTTAATTTAATAGAGAGAAAATATAAGAGACATCTGAGGTTCCAACTATCGTGATTCCATTTAGGTCTGGAAAGAGATCTTGTAGCAAGAACAGAACGAATTGTTGAACGTTGTTTGGTGGATTCATGATTTTCCATTTTCATTCAAAGAGGAAGAATATTAGAGGCGTCTAAGACTCCATCAAAAGTGAATGCCATTCAGTTTTGTCAAGAGATATTGGAGGTGCCACAGCACGATTTTTTGTACATTGTTGAGTTGACTCATGATTTTCCATATTAATTCAAAGAGCAAGAACAGTTAGGCTCCATCCGGCAATCTGACATGACCGTAGTACCCTCATCCTGGCGGTAGAACCTTCCCCCACATGACTGAGGAGACCAGGGTGGAACTTGGGCCCAGGAGAGGCGTGGGTCGTGCAGGATGGGCGTGGATGTAATGGATGGGCATGATGTTGTAGGATGGCCATGGTCGCACTGACCCACCAGTGGGTGCAGTGGAAGTTCCGTGGATGCAATGGTGACTGGGCCAGGTTGACTGTGGGGTGTCCAAGGTGCTTGGGATGACATTGATGCCTGGATGGTTGGGGAGGACCACTGGACGTGGTGACCAGATGGAGAATGTTTCCAACATAACCTTAGCCAATCATCCTAGTCATCATATCAATCAACCCTAGTCACCCGTTACTTTATCTATCATATTTATTTTTATAATGTATATGCTTGCCTAGTCAGTTCCCATTAAGCTACTGCGCAAAAATTTGCGCTGTCCCCTTATCAACCCGGCCCACACTGCCAAGACGCTGATGATTTGGTTAAAGTATAACATTCCCCACTTTTGGGCCCCCTGGTATTACCCTCCAATCAACTCCGATCTTAAAACTTTTGCTTTTCTTTATGGGGAGCACTTGCCAATCCGTAATCCCCTCCTTCCCTGCGGTTTGTTGTGTCCGCTCGGTGTTTTCTGACTGTCAAGAGAAGGGTTCGGAAAATTCCAGCCCAAAATCCAGTTTGTTAGGCCGTTAGTATCGGAGAGGAAAGCTCTCTGAAACCTCGCTAGAAGTCGTTTCAGCTTTGCGATACCTCGTAATTGAATGGCTGACCATGATGATAGAATTCATCGAGCACTCTCTCACCGCGAATGCATCTGATTAGGCATCGCTCTACAAAACCTCGCTAGAATACGTTTGAACTCTCTTCGAGCTTTACGCTCTGCTACTTGCCTATTGGTGGTTAGACACATTAATATATATTCCGATGGAAAACCAGTGTTGAATCCAGTTTGAGGATTGATTACTAGTGCTTGGGAGAGTTCCATTCGAGTCTGACAAAAGACCTTGCAGTGTGCTCAAGTCGAACGAAAAGGCTCATATTGCGAAATTTGAACGAAAAGATGACGTTTATTGGACGAGTTCAAGCTTGAGTCCGAAATTCCAGCAGAAAAAAATAAGTCAAAAAGATAAGAGTGAAATCATGCGAGGCTGTTCTTGGCAAGTTCCAAAGCAGAAAAACAGAAATCCCAGAGATTACACACTTAAAATCATGTTTTCTTCAATCAATCACGCGGTTTCTTTTGGCATTTCAGAGCTTCTTGTGACCAACCATGGCGCAGGTGGATGGGAAGGATTCGAACATTGTCCTAATGGATACCAAGTTAACCAATTCAATATCGATTGGCAGGACGGAAAGGGCATTTGTCAAGTGAAACTATTGTGCAATAACCCAGGAACCAAAGAAATAACCAGTCACTACTATGATAGCGGTAGTTTCCCATCTGTCTATTTCATCTGCACAGAGCCTTACACCAAGATTCGTACCAGGTGGCAGCCCGATGGTGGTGGATCGATCAGTAAGCAGTTCTCTGCAATGTATTTTCCATCCCTAACAGTTTTGGACCAATCCTAAAATCAGTATTTGCCCCTTCTTGCCTTTGCGTGGGCTATGGTGTTCGTTAAGGAGCTTTTTATTTTTGTTGACATTAGCATTTGCACGCTTCAAAGATTTATTCAAGGAAGATGCGTAGTAGCAAATCCTTTGGCACATTTTAGGTTCCAATTGGTTTTTTCCAGACTTCCTTACGGTTACTGACGTTGGAATCCCAGCAATTCAAGACGAAAAATTTATTTATTTTACTTAACGTTATTTTCATAAGTTATTTGAACGACCAACGAATTAGAGTTGGCTAATCTGGAATTTCAGCCAAAAACTTGTCTCGAAAAGAACTTCATCCTGCTACTGGATTAACATCTCCATACTCCCTACAAATATCTGAGGGCAGCAAATTGACCAAAGAAGGAGCCGAAAAATGAAAGGACATGTAGTTTTAACGAGCGTGGGTTCTCCAGGGCTTAAGGGTGCTCTCAAAACGTGCGTCAAGTCTGGGCTGTCATTGTTAGGGCCGGGCAAAACTTGCAGATAATTATGGCCTTTATTGAAAGCAAATTTGCATAAAAAATCAACAGGAATTTGCACAAAAATACAAAACAACTTGCCCAAATACAAAGGTCGCTACATGTTCTGGAGGGCTGCATACGCTATTTTTGTCTATCTTATTAAGCAATATTTAGATGGCAAGAATATTCAGTCATAATAAGGCAATTATAACGTCTTGCAACATAATTTGAACCCAGTAAATTTGAACACGATTCTTGCCTTGTGCATGTTGCCTCTTTGATTGCTCGGACAGACCAGCATCTGGCACATCTTCAATCTTGCATAACAAAAAGAAATCTGAGTCAAGCAACAAAACATTGATAATGCCAGGTTGAAATTACTCAAATCACTCAATTAGGTTTGGTTTTTCAATGCTCTTTGGTAAGACGTAATTCCTTTAAAACCTAATAAGTTTATTGCTCATTTATGTTTATGTTTGGCTTTAGCAGTTTCTCTCTGATTTGTATTGTAGTATTTCTAGTTCCAAATCGTTATGTGTAGTTCTTTAGTTTGATTGTATTGGTCCTTGACAGTTAGATTTATCGTTCAATTAGTGTATTGATTTCATTTTGTGTTAGACCAGTTTGTTGAGTTTATTTCTGTGTTTTTGTGTTGTTTTCCTAGTTTACATATGTCCTTGATTCCTTGCTTTTCTCTATCCCTTACTTCTTGTTTACTATCTCCATCTTTGAATTATATGTTTAGTTTGATGTGAAGTAGTTCATTCCTATTTTGCTTCGTTGTCCTGTATCTCAGGACAAGATTGCATAGTCTTTTAGTTTCTTTACGTTTTTTCTCTTTTTCTTAGTCTCTTAATTTTGCTACTCATAGATAGTTCCTCCTGCATTCATGATGGAAGCTATTTTTTGGAAAAGTCAGCAAAGAGGCTAGACAATGTTTGAAATTGGTTTTAGCAGGGAAGGATCCTTCCGTAGTCAATAAGCCCTTTATTATTGTAGAGGCTTTAGTTGCTTGGGTCAATGAAACCAGGGTGGTGCTTGAAGAACAGGCTCCATCAGTAGCTGAGAAGTCGACTGATTTGACCAATGAAGAGGTTGAAGTAGTAGCTCCTCTCGAAAAAGAGAAGGATAAGAACACTGTAGAGAAATCAGTCTGTCCTGTTGATCGAAAGCAGCCTTGTCCTGAAGAAGGAAAAGGCTGTCAATTTGACCACCCTAAATGGTGTCAAAACTTCTCAAGTTCGCCCATGAGAAGTACAATAGGAAGATGGGATGTTCGAAGGTAGATTGTTCTTTTTCACCCGTACATGTGCCGCCAGTCCATGAGACTTAAGACGTGCATTCAATGTATGGTGCACTTCCGTCCATGTTGAAGGGACGCAAAGAAAGCCGAGAAATAGGATAGGCTCAGTTTCGTAGTTTTAGAGCTGACCCTATTCCTAAACCAACTCCCACCCCACCCCCTTCCTTAACCCATGTAACTTCCTCCCTCCCTCTCCTCCTACCCCCCACCCTCTCTCCCAATTACCTCCTCTTCCTTCAAATACCCAATCCACCCCTATTCCTATAAATACTCTCCTCCCTAATATTCCTTGTCCCATCCCTATTTCCTAAATACGTTCCTATTCAAATGTAGCTGCCCAACCCATTCCTCAAACCCAACCATCCCCATTAGCTCATGCTTTGCCTCCAGTAGAACGTAGCATTGTTGATAAGAGGCATTTTTTGCGGTTGGAGAGGATGGTCCAAGATCTTGTGAAATTGGTCTGTCAAAAGAGAGGCCAGTAAAGGGGCTATATTTGAACGTGCATTGTCTGATTTCTAAAAGAGACATCACAAAAGTTAAGATCTTAGAAGAACTAGCCGTTGAGAGAGAGATTTCATTCATCTCTATAACAGAAACCTGGCTTCGGCCAGGGTCTTAGATGAAGAACTAACCATAGTTGGTTTCAAATTAGTCCGTTGTGATGGAATACGCCCTGATAATCCCATATCCCACATGGAGGTGTATGCCTGTATATTAGGAACGATTTGCGCATTAGTCATGTACAAATGTCGAATGGAGAAGTAGAAATCTTGATTTGTCATATCTGAGGGCTTGATCTGTCTATTGTAACAATGTAAAAACCCCCTTCTTGTTCATTAAGCTCCTTTATGTCAGCTCTCCAATTCACTGGAAATGAGTTGGATAAGGCAGTTTGCTCGAAGGTTTTCTTTGCAAGGGACTTTAATTTTCCGGCTAGCGTTGTAGAGTGGGAGGCTCGTCCCGATGGGTATATTCCCATTCCGAAATCGACATCTCAGTCGTTCGAAAAGCTGGAAGAATTCGCGATCTTGCGCAATTTCTCCCAGCACGTTGGTGTAGCCACTACAGAGAATAGCGTCCTCGACTTGGTCTTTTCCAATGACCCTGATCTGATGCAATATGTCCATGCGACACCTAGTAATCTGTCAGATCATCATGTTCTTGAGATAGGGTCGACCATTACTCAAAAGCCGGGGGGCTCTAGAGTAAAACCGGCCAAAAAGGTCGGTTTGGCTAAGTTCAAGTTCAAAGATGAACATTGGCCATTGATTATAGAAAGACTTGAAGAACTGGACCTGATTTCAATTCTGAAACAGGAATCGTCCATAGATGCAGCCATTGATAAATTAGTTTCAGTTTTTAAGGAAGTTTACTCTAATTTAGCAATCTCTGAATTTGTACCGAAAGGTGATACACCGACAAAAATTCCAAAATGTAGGAAGACTTTGTTCAAAAAGAGTTGTAAAGTGGCAAAAAGGCTGAAGAGCACTTCGAATCCAGTCATTGTGGGTAGTCTCAAAAAATAAATAAATTGGGCATAGTTCAGGGTAATATCAGGGTAATAAAGGCCTCCATCGAATATGACCACTTACAAACTGAGAATAAGGTGGTTCAGGAGGTCAAGTCGAATCCGAAGGCTTTTTTCTCTTATGCGAACTCTAAGAGAAAATGAAACACCCTGTTGGGCCTTTTGAGGTTGATGGGGAAGCTATTAAGAATGTAGAGGTTATGGCTAAAATGCAAGTATTTTCAACCCCACTGAGTTTAGAAGCAACAGTCCATTGCTTTATTGATGAGCCTGTTGAGATTGAAAAGATCAGTCACGTTGAGCGTTTAGATGATCTCATAATTACAGATCAAGATGCTTTAGAGGCCATCAGAGACTTGAGACTCTCGAGTTCTCCTGGTCCTGATAGTGTGATATCTCAGTTTCTGATGAGATGCTCAATGTTTCTTGCTCCTGTTTTCTCGTACTTGATGCGTTGCATCTTGGATCACGGCAAGTTTCCATCGTCACTAAAATTAGCTCACGTTCCAATTTTTAAAGGGGGAGATAAGTCGCTCCCCAGAAACTACCTATAGGCCGATTTCTCTCACTTCGAATATTGCAACGGTGTTTGAGAAGATCATGAAGTCAATACTTGTTGAATTTCTTGAGGTCAATGAAGTCCTTCTTCCTAGCCAGCACGGGTTCCAAGCACATTTTAGCACGGTTACCCAACTGATTGAGCATTTAGAGCAGGTTATTGAGGCAGTGGAGACCCATGAATCAGTCGATGTACTTTATCTCGACCTTGCCAAGGCCTTTAACAAGGTAGAACATGGCCTTTTGTTGAATAGACTTCATGACATGGGATTCAAGGCAAGTTCTCAATTGATAAGAAGCTTCATTCATGATAGGAAGCAAATTGTTAAGGTTGAGGATCTCTTAGTGACATACATGATGTCAAGTCAGGTGTTCCCCAGGGCTCCATCTTAGGACCCTCCTTTTTATAATAATTCGTTGCCCCGCTTCAAAAGCTTAGTATTACTGTCAGTCTCTCTTCTTATGCTGATGATACAAAGTTAGTTTCTGGTAGAGATGGCCAAGATTCCAGTGGCCTTGTAAAGACAGGAAATAATCTATTCTTAGGTTACTAAGAGTAACATGCGCCCTGAACGGAATGAAATTCAGCTCAATGACTTCGGGTCAACTCCTTTGAATACTCCACTCATAGATAATGGAGGCAAAGATATTGAGCAGATCTCGTTTGTGAAAGAGGTGTAGTCTCCAAAATAATGGAAAGTTCGATGAGCATATCCAGTTGAAAGTTGGTAAGGCTTTTCAAACATGTAGTTGGATATATCGCACATGTAACTCCAAAGAATAGTATCATGATGCTAACTCTGTACAAGTCGATTGTTCAGCCGCATCTTGAATATGCTTCTCACCCATTTGGGCTCCAATGAGTTCAGCAGGTTTGCAAAAGGTCGAGCTAGTCCAAAGATGTTTCATTAGGAACATCGCAGGATTGAGAGAGCTCTCATCTTGGGAGAGGCTAAAAAAGTTGGGACTGTACAGTGTTCAGAGAAGGTACGAAAGGTATCTGATATTGTACGTTTTCAAAAGCATTCATGAGTTTTGTCCCAACCCAGGATTTAGGGTCAATTGCAGTGACCGTAGAGGCTTAATGTGCGTTTTGAGAGACCTTCAAGTCCTCGAGAATCCAGGCTAGTTCGAACAATGAAGTCCACTTCTCTTCTTTCTCGGGCTCCTTCATTGTTTAATTTGCTTCCCTCTGATATTCGGTTATCTGATATCCGGTTGCATCTCTTCAAGTCAGACTTGGACAAATTTTTAGATAGCATTTCAGATCAACCCTACAATCAAGGACTAGCTCGGTCTGCCAACTCAAATTCGTTGGTAGACCAAAATCATATAAAGATTGAAAGGTAATAAATAGACGAATTATAACCTTTCACTTTAATAGTACTTGGGAATACATTCCCTGTTGCGGTTAGAAAAGTCCGTGAAAAACCAAACCAAAAAAAAGAAAGTATAACAGAAATGTTTGTATTTAAACCAAATTCCATTACATAATACAGATAAACGACAAATCATTCCAAAATTAATCATTAATCTTCTGACCATTTATTGCATTACCCAAAGAAACATGTTAGGATGAGTCAGATTTTTCAGGAAGAAGTACACTACACAAATGAAACTCCGTCCCAGCCTTTAACATGTGCATCATCAAAAATCTCAAGATCAAAGAGATACAGAGCCTTATGAAAGGGTTGGATGAAATATATAACTAATTGGCTGTTAATATACCTGCAACCTATTTTGCACTTTCATGTTCGTCAAGAAGATTTGAAGGAAAAAAACCAGGAAAACGATATTCTTTCAATTTTAATCCCAAAACTTTCATAAACTGATTCGAAACTTCATACTTCGCAAATGTAGCATTCTGTAGTTCCGCTCTCCAGAAAAGTGCTCGTGTGCGATCCATAACTACCGCCGTTGAAAATACCATCACTTCTTGGCTCTTCATCCCTAGACTTCCATTCCTCCGGCGTTCTCATTTCACATCTTCTTTCACACATACTCGACATGGTGCAACAATGGTGACGTTTAGGCAAGCTCTGGGAGGTTCGTTTGTTTGCTGGTACAAGTGTCAGTGATGCAAGTTTGGGGCTTCATACACGTTTTTGACAAGCTGACCCTTCTTTCACATTGCTATATGAGGAAAACTCAGCTTCGTTGAAACCAGTTTGAAACGCCAATTTTGCATCACTGGCATTGGCAGGCAAGTTTGTTTGCTGGTACCAGCGCTTGCCTAAATGTCCGAATAGTTTTTGTACCACGCCCCTAACTATTCACTCTTCTGCCCTGCAATCCGCCGACACGCAACAAGAGTACCCAGAGGAGCTCGTTGTCTCCATCATTGATCTTCGTCACGAAGTCGTGAAAATGAGCCAAATCAGCAAATCGCCAACCGCAAGGCACATATTTCGAAAAAGTTAGAACTCGTCTACGATTTCAACAAACCAGAGGCCGACGTTAATAGGTTGTGGCGTCCTCTTGCGGACGCGGAAAAGAAGATTGATGAGAAGATGGATCTATATGACAATGTTGCCACTGAACAAGAACTTGGAGTTCAAGCTTGTTTCGGACTTGAAACCCCCCATGTTATCAGCCGAATTTGAACCTTTTGAGATGAGAATGTGCTTGGGAAAATTTCAGGCCTTTTACAAGGCCTCACAGATCGAAGCATTAGACCCAGAAGGACAAAAAGCAATGTTCACAGCGACCTCTGTGCTGCTATCAACGATAGCCATGCGATAGCGACATGTGATGATGTTGCATCAATTAAGGCGCGTTATCTTGCTTCGAAAACCATTTCTTAGAGCACAAACCGCTATTCACAAGCCGACTGGCTTTGTTCAAAATAAGAAAGGATGGCAGTACCTTCATGGACTTTGTGGCCGATCTCAGCTCAATGACCTTTGGGTCGACGCCATTAGACACTCTATTATTAGATGATGAAGGTAAGGGCATTCAGCAGGTCTCATCCATGAAGGATTTAGGTGAAGCCCTCCAAGATAATGGAAAGTTCGATAAGCACATCCAGTTGAAAGTTGGAAATCTTTTCAAACATGTGGTTGGATATATCGCACATAAATACCATTACGATACTAACTCTGCACAGTTTAATTGTCCAGCCGCATCTTGAATATGCCTCACCCATTTGGGCCTCAATGATTTCAGCAGGTTTGCAAAAGCTTGAGCAGGTCCAAAGATGTTTTACCAGAAACATTGAGGATATGAGAGAGCTCTTAAGGTTGGGATTGTACAGTATTCAGAGAAGGTGCGAACGATATTTGATATTGTACGTTTCAAAAGCATTCATTAACTTTGTCCCAACCCGGAATTTAGGGTCAATTCTAGTGACCGTAGAGGCTTAACGTGCGTTTTGAGAGCACCTTCAAGCCCTCGAGAATCCAGGCTAGTTAAATCAATGAAGTCCAACTCTCTTCCTTCCCGGAATCCTTCATTGTTCAATTTGCTGCCCTCAAATACTCGGAGGGCTTATGTAGGCGTTGATCCAGTAGCAGGATTTAAGTCAGACTTGGTCAAGTTTTTGACTAAAGTTCCTGATCAACCTTATATTCAAGGGATAACTAGATCAGCCAACTCTAATTCTAATTTAAAAGCCGTTTGCTTTTGATGATTAGTTAAAGTACACTTTGGTCATTCTTCGATTTAATTCAGTTCAGTTCGGTCCCGTCTTTTGTCGAGAGCAATCGCAACATATTGTTGTTCCTGATCCCTTCAAACGGCCGGTCTGAGTGTGTTGTGTTGTGTAAGTGGTCGCGTGGCTGCTTAAGGTAAGACACTTTTGTTCTTTAGCTTTCATTTCTTCCTATCTCTAGTAGTTTAGTCTTATATCTTTTATTTTTAGGCTCATGTCGTATTTCACTTTTTTCGTCTGTCAATATTTTTTATCCCAATTCTAGGTTATTTCAAGTAGTTTGGCTTAATGAGTAGTTCATTTTGTTTTTATTGTTTGGTTTGTTCATTTATGTACTTGTAAATGTAGTCGATTTTTCTTGTTGTTTACAATCAGTTTAGTTTCCTATTTTCAATACAAAATTGGGTTCTAGAACCTTCTTTGTTCGATTCCATTCCATTGATGTTAGCTTGTTCCTGTAGTCGAGTTGGTGTTTGTTGGCTGAGGCTAGCTAGGTAGGTGGTCAGCCAAGAGTAGGTCATCGTAGTCGACCGACTCTTATTTCTTCCCCTCTGTTGTTAGCCCAACCTAGCGAAATCACCTATTCTCTTCTTCTTGTCTGTCCCCAGGGAGTACGTTAAGAAGTTTATTTAAGAAATATTGATCGAAATTACCAACAACAAGATCTTGGCACTTGAGCAAATACTTCATTAGAAATAATAACTACCTCTGATTTGGCGCTTATATTTCAAGAGATGAGCATTACATTTTCCCTCTTGTCTCCCTTTATCAGTTTTCATTTCATTACCAAATCGAAGTAAATGCTATGCAAATCACATTGGAAGCAACATTCCCAACATTGACACATTTTTTTCTCTCTTCTTTCTACATGATAATGGATTGACTTGTTTTGAGTTATTTTGCCCAAGCACCGGATTGTGGCAGACCCATCATGTCCTGATTCAAATATCAGCCCTCTGGAACTCTCACATCAGATTGCCCCAATGGTCAAGCTGTGTGTGGAATCAAAACTCGTTCCTTTTACCATTTTTTAGATAGTATGGCCATAACCGACGTGAACATCCAATGTTGTCGTTTACCACCCTCAAATTGAAAGGAAAAAATACGAAGATTCCTGACAATTCACTTCAAAAAAACGTAATTTCCTCTTCTTCTTCTTCTTCTTCTTCTTCCACACTTTTTCAGACTTTTTGGGATTTATTCCCCTTTATACAGCTTCTTTGAGGTTTTCACACATTCAGGGCATTTTTTCACATTTATTCTATTTCCGTTTGAACGTTCCTGCTTCCTTCAACGTATCAGGAGCAAAAAACGCAACAAACAGTAGACGTCAAGATCACGTTCTAGTGATTGAAACCTGTGTAAGCCTAGAAGGGGATGCCCAAGTATCTCTACTCCAACACCAAAGCTGGAGATTCCAATGTCACGGGTGACAACAGAACCCCTTGCAAGAGGAAGAGCCTTCCATGTCTGCTCTCCTTTTCTGATGTCTTGAGGTCTACAACCACAATCAACCTGATATTGATGGAAAGCTTCACATAAGCATTAATAACTTAAATTAACTCGCTAACTTTTTCTTCAGGTTGACCAGATTGAGGGAAAGACCTTTCCATATGGGAAGTTGTAGGAAAGCAATTTCCAAACTAGCACTTAATGTTGATTTGGCCAAATATATGCCTTTGTATGTCTGAATGAGTAAAGCCATCACACAAAAAAACTAATTATTGTTTATCAGATCAGAAGTGTGTGAATGCTTCATTTCCCTAATAACAAATTAAATTTGATAATAATGTAAGGTTTTATTTAGTCGGTCGGTCACCAACTCAAACTTGTTGAAAGACTAAATGTCATTGTAAAGTTAATTTAAAAGGTGAAAATAGATGAAATATGACGTTTCATTTTAATAAAATCAGAGATTATGTTTCCTTCCAGTGGTTAAAAAGCCCGTGAAAAATCGAACCGAACAAGAAGAACAAGATCCTATGTAGGACACACGAAGAGAAACAAATACTTAAGATCAATTGAGGAGGAGTTACACTGAGCCTGGACTTCATGACTAAGTGGATGAAATAGACAACAAAAGTACATAAGCATTAACTTACTTTGAATATCTGGGATGGACAATATATAATTTTGCCTTATTCACCATTTGACCAAAGAAACACCAGGTAGTGTTAGAGAATGGATGGGTTTTTCTGGAAATTAAATTATACTTCATAGTGAGCTTATGTAATAAAGGCTGCCTGACTGTGTATACAGAATAGTACCAAAGTCCAATGCAACAAATTTCAAGTTGAGTTTTGGACTCAGTAAATTTGGTGCAACAAAAGCATCCAATAAAGGCAAAAAGGTGGTGCCTTTTGTTAAGATTTATCATAACACAATTTCAAATGAATTTAAAGAACAATATGATAGCTCTGAGCAACAATATACCTACTTTTGGTTTTAGGGCCATTCCCAGAGTGAAACCCATAGCTTCATAATAAGGTTACCAAATTACTTGAAATTTGGTCACGATGTGCTGGAAACATTTGTCTTCAAAACACTTTTTTGGCAAAAGAAAAAAATGACCTCTATTATGTTTAGAGCAAGTTTCTTATTTTATCAAAACACCTAATTGGTATTTTTCAGCAATTGTACTACAAGCCGTAATCTGAAGTCATTTTAAGTATATTGTGTTCCCTGTTTGAAGAAAATGCGATCAATGGTTAGAAAAATGACATTAGTCACATATTTGTACAATAACTATTGGCAATAATTGACATTCATAAAATATCAGTACCGCAACACTTTTAGCCAAGCTTAGTGGAAAGGTTTGGTGATAAATAGAAGCCACTGTAATAGAAGAGTACGCGCATTGAGATTTTTGGTCGCAAAACGTCGTTTCCATTGTACTCTGGTTCTTCAGTTCACCCCAAGGCGGCTTTTCCTGTGTTGTGTATTTACTTCATTATTCTTAAATTCGGCAAGAACATAAATCGGCTGCAAGATTTTTTTAATTCTACAGTCCTACGACCGTAAAAAATAGTACTTTAGCTAATTCGGAGGTTCAGATTCACAATTGACGCAACTTAGCCCTGGATTGGGCAAACGTGATGCAAATATTTTGTTAAACTACTTTTGCCAAGGTTCAATTTAAGTCGAAGTAAGTGTAATATCATTCGTATTTCATTTCCTTTGTTTAAAAATGTCAAGTGTAATGGAATTGAGAGTGGAGTAAAAATTGAAAGTGTTGTTGAAAACATCAACATAACAAGAATATTGGCATTCAAAACATGCACCGATGCGAATTTGCATTACTGAATGGGCGGCCACAAAATTCTTTTAAAAATTACAAAACAAGCGCGTTCAGGGCTAAATCCCTGCATTATGCATCAGAAGCAGTTAAATCAGGTCGAGTTTGAGTACACATTTGAAATCAATACTCGAAACATTTGTTTGGATGGATAAAATGTAGACAAGTAAGCCAAAAAGAGATACCACAAATGTATGAAAATAGGCGTCCAACTGTATATAGTAAAATCTTTCACCATCATCATTTCAAACAGTTTACAAAACTATATACAGTCACCCTTTGGTATCGCCGCTTTCGGCTCATGTGCGCTGAACTTAGGAAACCTTTGATTTGCATTCAGGATTGCCAAAGTGAACTCTAAAACATGCCCAATTCAACTCAGAAAGGGGAATGAAACTGGTCATGCAGTAATCCGCATTCATTTAACAACACGCACACAAAAATATTCGGTAAACAATTTTTTTTACTGCATTCCATCGTTGACAGCTAACATGGTTATAGGTCTCATTCATGCATCCTGTGAACACAGAGTTTTCATAGACAACAATGCAACCTGATTTGCATCTGAATTCATTTCTTGCTTCGTTTTCAACAATGAAGTAAGTACTTAACATAGAAAAGCCGCCTGGTGTGAACTGAAGAACCACAGGACAATGGAAACGACTTTTGGACCAAAAATCTCATCGCGGTTTTCTTCTATTGATAGTGGCTCTAGTGAGGACAAGAATAGGCTTTCTTTGCTGTAGTGTCCTTGAGTCAACACGCCAAAAAGTTGTAAACAGGTGGTGCTCATGGGGCTATTTTGACTCTTGAGATTTAGCTACAAAACAAACAAGTATGCACTTAACTGAGGTGAGAGTAAAAGAGCGTCCTCTAAAACCAGACCTAAAAAGAGGACGCCCTCACCGTTGTCCTTGAAATATCATGGAAATGGGGCCTATGTTGACAAAAAAAGACGCCAATATATTTGTCATTGGAATTATGGATGAGTTTTTTATGTTGTAAGAATGCAGTTATGGGTTGTTCCTTGCAAGGCTTATCATTTGAATTATCTGTAGGCCTACTGCCAAGAAGCCCTGCTTCTGCATTTGCGAAGCGAGCCTTGCCAAATCCTGTTTGTGTTACTGTAGAAAGGAATAGAAAGAAAATGTCCTGTGAAGCAATACAATGTAGGCCAGTCCTGTCAGCCGAGGCTTTTTCTTGCGTGCTCTGACAATTTGACACTTTAATTTCGCCATTCGTGTGGAAGTACTGCCGTCAAAGCTACGTATCTGCCAAGAGGACGCCCAAGTTCAGTTCTTAGAGGGCTACTTTCCGTTTCTCGAGAGGTCAATTGGCTCGTTTTCATTCACTAACTTACGAAATGATGTTCTTGAATTTTAATAAGTTATAAACATGTATTACTTAATATGCTAATAACGACAAACTAGAGTTTTGAAAGTTTTTACACATTTCGCGGGTATTCGTTTTTACCACTCATTTTGCTCTTGTGGTCTTCGAGAGGGATGTTCTTTTTTTCTGAGACTAAAACGCAGGTGAACAGGCTTGCTATAAAAATCAAATGGATACAGCCAAAGAAAAGTCCATAATGAAGTTTGGGAATGCCTCTTCTTTCCAAAAAAAGAAGTGCCATATAATTTGAATGATATGTTTTGCCTTAATACCATTATCTAAGACACTAAGAGTCCCCTGTATTAATATATAGGTCAATTTATGTTGGACATTTTGTAGATTAGCCCATCTAACATCTTGAAATGAAGAAAACATAGTGGATCCCCTGCTGAAGGACAACGGAAGTAAAATAAAGGGGGATAGGTCCTCAACCAGATCAAATGGAGGCATCTGAGTCCCGCAAATCAATGGGCGCAGGACACAGATTGAACGCGGAACTCCCCATAGTTGGGAGTTTGAGGAATAATCGCGTTCGGTCCACCCTATCAAAATGTTTTGGAGAAAATCACAAGCATGCCGTACACTCTCCTCTTGTGCTGATGTTAGAATGCACAATTTCATAGAGGAAGTAGTGCCGAGACGTGGTAGGCGGAACCGAATGGAACTGGGAGAAGAAGATCCCTATCCTCGGCCAATCCGGAGAAGCGGCAGCTTATAGGGTGACATCATATTCAGAAGGGGGTTCTCCAGGGCAATGGTCCGATGGTTTTTGGAATGTCCTGGGCCCCTTCTTATGGATGAAGATGATAGCTGACTCCATCCACTCTAGTGGGAAGAAGGAGAATGGAGGGACGAGGCTGAATAGATGTTGAAGGAGTTGGCAGGGTTGGGGTCCGGAGAAGTGACAGTTGGAAGGAGAGACCCCTGATGTTGAGGGGCTTTGCTCTTCATCTTCTTGAAGGCCACGTCCATCTCGGGTTCCGTGAAGGGCTGCAAAAGGGGGTGGTGTTTTCTGGGCACCCTGGACCTCCTCAATACTGTTTCCGATGTTGATGCAAACAGTTTTTTTTGACAGTGGAGGAGGAATTATACTCTCGGGAATTTCCGAGTTGGTGCGCGCTTTTTGGCACGTGTGTACAAGCCCGCCATCCTGGACGGAGGCCATGAGAGAGCAGGTTCTCCACTTACAACATTGGTGGGCTGACTCGGCGCTCCTCAGAGACTTGTGATATGCATTCTTGATATCGCACATGCTCCAAGCCTCCGTGTTTGCTCGTTTTGGAAACTACGCAGTTTTTGGAGCTATTTGGCCCTCAGCTCTCGATGGTAAAGGGGCTTGAACCACGGGTCTTGAGTCCTCCTCTCCTCTGTTAAATGTTTGCGAAATGCCTTGGGGCCACTGCAGCTGGATTGCTGCACAGCCCTAGTGTTGATGGATGGTTGGCAGGGCCTCAAAGTTGGCCGCACACATTCTGTACATTTGACCAAGCCCTCCCATTTTTGAGTCACGCCCAGATGAAAGGAAATTTCCTGGGCATCTTGAAGGTGACTGAATCGGGCAGGTGATCAGACAACGGCCAGTGGATGGACGAAATCCCCCCCCCCCGGCGGAGATTGATG
>NC_081451.1:8661114-8661236 GCF_007210705.1 Tigriopus californicus
TAATTCAGCTATGTCCACTTGGGTTAAAAGACAGGAACAATATTCTTCCTATTGTTTTTATCCAACTCATAAACCAAACCGATGAGGGGGGGGGGGGGGGGCAAATTGGCACAAGTCGCCGG
>NC_081451.1:8661265-8662097 GCF_007210705.1 Tigriopus californicus
TGGGATTACATTCCCTGTAGTGGTTAGAAAAGTCCGTGAAAAGTCATTCCAAAAATATAGACCTTGTAAAAAAATTAGAACATGAAAAATCCTTTTCGTTTTTTCCCGCTTTGGCTGAAACAAAATTTTTGTGCCAAATTTTTAATTATTTCACATTTTAGCCATTTTTCAGGTTTCTCGACCCTTTTTGGGTTTTTTCTTAATATTTTTCGCAGTTTAGGGCAGTTTTGGCCCTATTATTGTCATTTGGGTCCTTATCCGCTTCCTTCTTAGCTTTAAATCCTCAGTCAGAACCCTTAGCATTTTTCTTGGGTTTGGTTAAGACTGGCTTTACTTACCATTGCAAAGAATGTAACCCTCAGTATGATTAAAATGCAAGATTATGATTTGCTTAGCTCTTGCCCTTTAGACTTTTTACAGTAATCGGTCTACCAATCAATTTAAACATTAAATTCAACACCCTTTCTTCAGTTTGAGGCAGTCTGCAAAAAAAGAGAGAGCTACATTGACTGCTGTACCGTACATCCGCCTTTGGGATATCTTCTTTCTCGGGCTCCTTCATTGTTTAATTTGCTTCCCTCTAATATTCATAGGGAATATATACATAGGCCTTTCTGATCTGGTAGCATCTTTCAAGTCAGACTTGGACCAATTTTTAGGTGGCATTCCAGATCAACCCTACATTCAAGAACTGACTCCATCTGCCAACTCAAACTCATTGGTAGACCAAATATCATGTAAATATTGAAAGGTAATAAAAAGACAAATTATAACCTTTCATTTTGATAGTACTTGGGATTACATTCCCTGTAGTGGTTAGAAAAGTCCGTGA
>NC_081451.1:8662124-8665288 GCF_007210705.1 Tigriopus californicus
TGGCTTGCGGACTGCTGAGTCGTATCTCCTCCCTACGTTAGTTGGCATTAACTGGATTTGAACCCTGGCCACCTGGGGTGAAGATTCCAGCCATTTCAAGGTTCTCCTTAGGCCACTTTGCTACATCAACTCTTGGGATTGATTTAAGGATCTAAGTTGTTCTGTTGATAAGCCCTAGAATCATAGAGCTAAGGATGGTTTTAAGATCAAGCTTAAGTTCTCAAAAAGGCAAGCCAAGGATATTTAAACTCATCTCTGACTTATCCCCAGCAATTCAGTAGCAAGGGGGGCCAAATTTCTTTCCTATTGGGATATCTTCTTTCTCGGGCTCCTTCATTGTTTAATTTGCTTCCCTCTCATAGAGTGTGCATCTAATGAGTGAGGGAGGACGGACGAGAGGGTAAGGAGGATATTGTATTGTAATAGTCGGGTCGCGGTATAGGTTCAGAGATGAAGTGAGAGCAAAGTTATAGAGAGCACTGGACCGCAGGAGAGAGAGATAATGTAGTCCCGATCCGGTGTCTGGCGCAGGACCAGTGGTTCGTGGCGAGCAGGGACATGTTCGTGGGCTGCATTGTGGCCAACTCATCACATGCGCAGTGCTGTCAGCGGAGGCTTGTAGTCATATAGGACGAGATGAATCTCGCACAACACGATCATGACAACCTTTTCCGTATGATTAACTTACAGAGCACCTCAGTCACCACGAGTCCAGTATCTGCGCGTCGCGGTGTAGTATGTCTTCAGTGTGTTATCTAGAGTATCGACGCAGATCGGAGCTCTTGCGAGAGATACTGTTTCGCACATCCACGTAGATAAGTGCATACAGCGAGCAGTAGACAGCTTTGCTGAGAGACGCCGCGGTGGAAATACTGGGCGCCGTCAAAAGCTACGTATCTGCCAAGAGGGCCCCGAAGTTCAGTTCTAAGGGGCGCTACTTTCCGTTTCTCGAGAGTCATTGGCTCGTTTTTCATTCACTAACTTACGAAATGATGTTCTTTGAATTTTAATAAGTTATAAACATGTATATACTAATATGCTAATACGACCAACTAGAGTTTTTGAAGGTTTTTACACCATTTCGCGGGGATATCGTTTTACCACTCATTTTGCTCTTGTGGTCTTCAGAGAGGATGTTTTTCTTTTCTGAGACTAAAACGCAGGTGAACAGGCTTGCTATAAAATCAAAATGATACAGCGCCAAAGAAAGTCATAATGAAGTTTGGGAAATGCTCTTTCTTTCACAAAAAACAAGTGCCAATATTTTGAATGACTATGTTTTGCCTTAATACCATTATCCAAGGACACTAGAGAGTCCCTGTATTAATATATAGGTCAATTTATGTGACATTTTGTAGATTAGCCATCTAACATCTTGAAATGAAAGAAAACATAGTGGATCCCCTGCGGAAGGACAACGGAAGTAAAATAAAGGGGGATAGGTCCTCACAGATCAAATGGAGCATCTAGTCGCAAAGATATGGGCAGCAGCACAGAATTGAACGCGGAACTCCCATAGTTGGAGTTTGAGGAATAATCGCGTTCGGGTCACACCTATCAAATGTTTGGAGAAATCCACAAAGCATCCGTACACTCTCCTCTTGTTGCTGATGTTAGAATGCACAATTTCATAGAGGAGAGTAGCTGCCGAGAGATGGCTTCCAGAGGAACCGAATAGGAACTGGAGAAGGATCGATCCTATCCTCGGCCATCCGGAGAAAGCGGGCAGCTAATAGGGTGACATCATCTTCAAGTAGGGGGTTCTCCAGGGCGATGGTCAATGGTTTATTTGGAATGTCCCCTGGGCCCCTTCTATGGAGAAGATGATAGCTGACTCCGTCCACTCTGGTGGAAGAAGGAAGAATGGAGGACGAGGCTGAAAAGATCTTGAAGGAGTGGCTGGGTTTGGGGTCCGGAGAAGTGAAAGTTGGAAAGGAGAGACCCCTGATGTTGAGGGGGCTTTGCTCTTCATCTTCTTGAAGCCACGTCCATCTCGGGTTCCGTGAAGGGCTGCACAAAAGGGGGTGGTGTTCTTCTGGCAGCCCCTGGACCTCCTCCACTACTGTTTCCGATGTTGATGCAAACCAGTTTTTGACAGTGGAGGAGGAATTTAGCTCTGGGAATTTCCAGAAGTTGGTGGCGGGCTTTTTGGCACGTGTGTACAAGCCCGCCATCCTGGACGAGGCCATGAAGAGAGCAGGTTCTCCACTTTCCAACAATTGGTGGGCTGACTCGGCGCTCCTCAGAGACTTTGTGATATGCCATTCTTGATATCGCACATTGCTCCCAAGCCTCCGGTGTTTGGGCTCGTTTTGGAACTACGGCAGTTTTTGGAGCATTTGGCCCTCAGCTCTCGATGGTAGGGGCTGAACCACGGGGTCTTGAGTCCTCCTCTCCTCTGTTTAAATGTTTGCGAAATGCCTTGGGCCACTGAGGCTGGATTGCTCACAGCCCTAGTGTTGATGGATGGTTGCAGGGGCCTCAAGTTTGAGCCGCACACTTCTGTACATTGACCAAGCACCTCCCATTTTGAGTCACGCCCAGATGATGGAAATTTCTGGGCAATCTTGGAAGGTGACTGAAATCGGGGAGGTGATCAGACAACGGCCAGTGGGATGGACGAAACGGCGGCCGGAGATGGAATGGTGTCTGATTTGAAGATGGTGATCAAGTACAGAGGTACCCAGGGAGTAGGTGTGTGTTGGAACTCTCGGGTTGGAGCACAGAGTGATTCTCCAATTGGCTCAGATCTGGACGAGCTCGGAGAATTCACTTGAGTCAGAACGGATGTTGAAGTCACCACCAATGATGACTTTCTCCGGATTCTTCACCTTCTGAAGGATGGATGTGAGGTCCGAGACGAGATCATCATAGTCTGTGGTTGGCTGATAGTAGAACGCCAATGACGGTGAAGTCTTGGGCATCCACGTCTATGTGATGAGGAGAGGATGAGAGAAGGGTGAGCCAAAAGCAATTGGTAATATAGAGCTCCAACCCACTGCTGGGCGACCATGCCCAACGGGCTTCCTGCATGAACTACGAAACTCTGTTTGCAAGGAAAGCAACTCTCGTGTTTCTCCTCGGTGACCCCGTCTCGGATAAGAAGGTGAAGGCGTGTCCTTGGATCTTGTTGAGACACTGTCCCACTCAAGCCACTCGCAGCA
>NC_081451.1:8665339-8670606 GCF_007210705.1 Tigriopus californicus
GCCCGTCCATGACAGTTGAGGAAGCAGGCCGACACCGGTTGATTTCCTCCTCTCCGCTTGTTGATCCGTTATTGCCACAGATGCTGATTCCTCGCGATACTGAGTTGTTCAATCCAACCTAGAAAAGAGAGATCATTATGGCCATTGAGGGGGGGAAGGGAAGGGATGATCTGGAAGAGGAAGAGGGTTGGAGGGCTAGAAGCTCACGTCTTGAAAAAGACGTGGGCAGGAGAATATGGGCAGAGGAAGCATGAGAAGGAGAGGTGCACTGGACCGGGTTTATAACATGTTCAAGGTAACGGAATTAAAACCATTAGAATCCATACTCCTGTTGGAGGGTTAAAAAAGCACGTCCGCCATTCGAGGCGTCAGCTGACTATGAACTTTGATATTAAACCGTGACTCAATTGTTTAAAAAATATTTTACTTTTATCCTTCAAGGCGTCAAAAATTGTACCTTTGGCCAGGGTCTACAATACCAACGATTTTCTGATCTTAATTCCTTGTGCAACTTTGAATTGCCCAACCTGTCAACTATTTATGCTTAGTACTTGTGGGGAAAAACTGAGTTCTCGTGACGAACGCATCTGGCGGCTATGGATGGGAACAATTCCCTTGACTACCATCCATGGAGGGTGGGTTGGACATGGTTACAGCGGCCACGCCTTCATTGAGCATTGCTACGGAGGTTCGGCGTGATATGGCCAACAAAAAGAGAGCAATCACTAGAACTATTAATGATCTTAACGCCTACCTGAATGGGACAACCATGAAATCCAGGACGCTGCTGCGGATGAAACTTGCTGAAGCTGAAGAAACACTGATTGAATTGGAGACCATCATCCATGACCGTATTGCTTCAGGGTTGAATGAAGATGTTTGCTCGATGGTCGAGGATTATCTTCATGAACAAAAGACAAGAGTCATGTAGGTGAAAGCAGAGGTTATTGATCATGTGGAACGCCATGAAGATGAGGCGACCACGATATTTGGTGATGATCAAGCTGATCTAAGAGGCTTCCAAGCCATTGAGAAAGACACTGGACTAATGAGTTCCAACACTCACGGATCCTGCATAGTGCAGAAAAAGGTCAAAAGAGTCCACCTGGGAACAAGCGCTGATGAGAGCTATGCAACTACCCTCATACCGGTGATCCTTGGATAGCGAGGGACTGGAGTTCATCGTGGGATTAAAAATGAACAAAGAGGTGCCCCCGTCTTTGAGAACGGCGACATAATTGGGTAAGGCGATCCCAGACCATCGTGGATGACTTCTGCTTCTCACGAAACCAAGGGATTCAGTTCTATGGTCGAGATCAACGATCGAGGTGAAGATGACCAAGTTTAGAGGAGGCATTACTCAATTTGAAGAATGGTCGAACGCTTTCCAAGCCCTGGTACACGAAACGAACAAGCCACCAGTAGAAAAAATGGGACTCCTCAAGGCCTCTCTTGAGTACGAAGCACGATTGCTCATTTCAGAGTACGGAAATACGAAAGAGCATTATTTAGAAGCTCTTCGAGTGATTGGCGAGGTCTATAGAGACCCAGTTCTATTGGTGGAAGCGCATCAAAAAGAGATCGAGAACCTTTCCAAGGTTATCTCCAGGGATTTAGTAAGTCTGTCTAATTCACCTTCGTTCTCCAGGGACACCTTCTCGCGATCTGTGATATGATTGGCAAGGGTGATTCTCTACGGGTCACTTGGCGGGGTTGATTGAAACGAAATTGGATCATGAGACATATTTTGCGTGGGAAATTACTCAGAGCGTCTTCCAGAGTATACGAGTTTGATGATGCAGTGGTGGGAACTCCATAGTATGCAGGGTCTTCCTCGGATTTTTGCCAGGTCACGACAGAGCTCGGGAAATTATAGTCCCCACAATGGAGTTGCCATGAGTTTGAATTTTAGGGCCAACTCCAGGCTGAGATGTTTTAAGGCATCTTCAAATTTGTTTGTAAGGTACAATGGGGGTGAGTAGAAGACCTCTAAAGTAATGTGTAAACACTTAATGTCAAATGCAAAAACTTCGACAACATCATTGCCATAGGTAGAACAGGCCTGAACATAGTTGTTTTCGACGTAGAGGCATACACTACCATGGGGATACCTGGGGTTTGAGGATCTTTGTCGGTCACAACGGATCAGGGAGTACCCTTTTATTGCTACTTCAGCGTCAAAGACCGCCGGAGTCAACCATGTCTGTGTTATGTGTTTTTTGAGGGCATCTTCAAGCCCTCGAGAATCCAGGCGAGTTCAAACAATGAAGTCCACCTTTCTTCTTTCTCGGGCTCTATCATTATTTATTTTGTTTCCCTCGAATGTTTGTACATTTTTCGAGTCAGATTTGTACAAATTTTTGACAAGCATTCACCATCAACCCCACATTCAAGGTCTAGCCTGGCCTGCCAACTTAAATTCGTTGGTACACTAAATATGGTATAAAGTTTAAGAGGTAATAATTCGACAAATTATAAACCTTCTTTTTCATAGTACCGTAGATTACCACTATACGAGTACGTTCCTTGTACCGATTGGTGAAGCCAGTGAATACCCAAACAAAAAAATCGAATAAACATAGCAATGAACACCATTCAATGTTGTTCCCTCTATCAGAAATAGCTTTATAGAACAAGGACACAAACACCAAACACCAATCATCTTGACCCAACACACAATTGTAATGGTGAGCCAAATTATACATTATGTTATTAGAAAAGAACGTTGTCAACTCGCTCAGAATGTCCCCAACGAAATGCTAAGAAAGCAAAACCGTTTTTTCAAAACAACGAGATATCAAAACTCTTTAGGATATCTGGCAAGCCTGGAAAGACTTCTGTTTAAGGTGTTTTAGCTTTCCTTCATCACACTATCCTCATTTCGAATTGTCTTCAAAGAAATGAGCTGAGCTCAACCTTTCATCCCTCCTCCATGATCATATCATCGAAGTGGATGCAGAGTACTCCCATTAACATGCTTATTACGAACACTTTTGCAGCATCTTTGAATTTGCTGAAAGTCCTGGACATTCTGTTTTGATGCTGGAAACTCTTCAAAAGGAGTGAGAAACCCATTGTTAATTGTTCCAAGCGTTTCAAACCTGTAGGAACGAGCAGACATTTGAGAGGGGCGAGAAAACGAAAAACTAGGAAGCACTATTATGGTGAGTCAACGCAGCAAGTTGTCAGAATACAATGGGTTGGCATGCTGGTTGTTCATAGTAGGGAGAGAAAGATCCTGGACATGGACTCTATAGAGAGGAAACGACACGGCTTTCCTTTGCCCTCTAAGTTAGGCGATTGTGCTGAATTCAGACAGTAACTCCAGTATCATTAAAACATGATTACCCAAGCTAAATGGTAGATTTAAGTATTTTTTATAACGAACTCTTTGATATACAAGGCTGTTCATAAATCGCATATTTAAATATTTATTTTACAAATCCATAAATCAAACAAAATGGCCATGACTGTCTAATTCATTAAAAAACAATCAGATTGTTTTAAATCAACGAAATGACAGGCAAGCTTGCTAAAAAACACTTTTGAAAGAAAGAAAAATCAACAACAAGAATTAATTTATTAACGGATGAGGAACTGACACTGACAAAAATCACTAAAGTTACGACATAGCCAATAAAGATATATGTGTACATAACTTTTAACTTATTTGAAATCTGGGAAGGACAACTGATAACTTTATTTTGATCCACCCATTTGACAAACAAACATTAGGCATTGTCTTTGAGTAAGGTTTAGATATCTACTTGTTAGGAAGTTTAGGTAAAAGGTAGGCATTATTTCAGCTGTAAAAAGAGTAATATCAAATTCTAGTCCAGTCCAATTAATTTGAATTTGAATTTTGGACTCCAATAAATTTGTTTTCTAGCCAAAGCATCCGAATTTTCATCACTAAATTATCACAACAGTATCTCTAGTAATTAATCAAATACCGTGATAATTCGTTTGAAAACTAAAGTCACAAAAACAGTCGAAAATCTATTGCATATATAATCATTTTAAAATACTATTCGTTTTTAATCGCTACATAGCTCTCTGTCTTTGCAGTCCAAATTTCAAAACTCTTATGTAGGTTTCAGATGCTCAGATTTCGTCCAGTTTGAGGAAGGTCCTCTGACCAATCCCAAGTATGCAAAAATATCCAATTAATAGATTTTGCATCAATTTGAAATAAATGTGTTGCTAAGTGATTGATTAACAATCCAGCAATTATTTTTTGAGAATTTTTCTTTTAAAGAAATATTCCAGTGGAAAAAATCCGCTTTGAATTCTCACGAAATTTGATCATTTACAAGAGAAATTGCTGTAATAATTTAGTTGATGAAAAATCTTATTAAAAGTCTTGCAAATTGAGGTAAGGCACATTTGCCAAAGGTTCACAGAAAAATGAGCCCTTTAAAGTCAAACCACTCGGCTATTGCTCAATACATTTTGACATAACTTCGTGTGAAAGTGCTCCTTAGTGTGCTCTTAAAACCTATTTTATAATTTTTGTTATGTTCGGTCTTTAACACTATTTGAAAGTAAAGTGTGTAAGATAAAGGTTTTTTGCCCACTAATTAACTTCAAACATTATGAGAATATGTACAGAATGCCAAGTCAATGTCAGCACTGGCTTCCAAAGTCTTTGGATCTTAAAATCAACAACAACCGCCCAAAATCGCAGCGTGCAAGAACGATGACCCTTAAATAGAGTCTGGTACAAATCACTTGGTACCTTTTCTCCCAATGGATCCATTTCGAACTTGGTCGTTTATGAGACCTAGGCTATTCTTTTTCATAACCAAAACACCCCACTATCAAATGTCTTGCGTGAACTATCAGGCCCACAAAAAAGGGATATACGCATATGAAATTAAATGGTTTTTACTACTGTTCGATTTGTGTTGAGAAGGTGCAACGGAGATCCTCGGATGGCGTTCACTTGACGAGGTTGAAGGTCTTCTGACAGAGTATCGAAGTGCTGCCCTGAGACTCGGCACTTTCCCAGGTCCTCATGCTTCTCCGCACGGTTTCCTGGGTTTCCCACTCCCATCTGCTGGCGATCTCTGTCCTTCGAAACAGTTCCCACTTCTTGGCACCACAACAATGGCTCATTCTCAGATGCGAGAATCGGATGCAGTTCTTATTCAGAGAGGTTCAAACTCCGACTTCTCTCCTCCAGAGATTAATGATGACTGTTCTCTTAGAGAACTTATTGGTGGACCCAGGGATGAGATTTCTTGTTCTGAGCCTTTCCCTGTCTG
>NC_081451.1:8671855-8678721 GCF_007210705.1 Tigriopus californicus
CAAAAGTGGGTGGTGTTCTTCTGGGCAGCCCTGGACCTCCTCCAATACTGTTTCCGATGTTGATGGTGTTTGGCTTGATTTGGCACTTTGCAACTTTTGGAGCATTTGACCCCTCAGCTCTGGATGGTAGGGACAGAACCACGGGGTCTTGAGTCCTCCTCTCCTCCTCTGCACCAAAGAGGACTCTTTGAATGCTAGCAAAATGCTTTGGGCCACTGCAGCTGGGTTGGTTGCATTACCGATGTTAATGGATAGTTGCAGGGCCTCAAGTTGAGCCGCACACTTCTGTACATTGACCACGCACCTCCCATTTTGAGTCATGCCCAGATGATGGAAAGTTCTGGGCAACTTGAAGGTGACTTAAATTGGGAGGTGATAAGACACGGCCAGTGGATGAACGAATTGGCCAGAGATGGAATAGTGTCTGATATGAAGATGTGATCAAGTACAGAGGTACCCCAGGAGTAGGTGTGTGTTGGAACTCTTGGGTTGGAGCACAGAGTGATTCTCCATTGGCTCAGATCTGGACGAGCTCGGAGAATTCACTTGAGTCAGAACGGATGTTGAAGTCACCACCAATGATGACTTTCTCCGGATTCTTCACCTTCTGAAGGATGGATGTGAGGTCCGAGACGAGATCATCATAGTCCGTGGTTGGCTGATAGTAGACGCCAATGACGGTGAAGTCTTGGGCATCCACGGCTATGTGATGAGGAGAGGATGAGAGAAGGGTGAGCCAAAAGCAATTGGTAATATAGAGCTCCAACCCACTGCTGGGCCAACCATGCCCAACGGGCTTCCTGGCATGAACTACGAAACTCTGTTTGCCAGGAAAGCAACTCTCGTGTTTCTCCTCGGTGACCCACGTCTCGGATAAGAAGGTGAAGGCGTGTCCTTGGATCTTCTTGAGACACTGTCCTACTCAAGCCACTCGCAGCATCTTCGCCCGTCCATGACAGTTGAGGAAGCAGGCTGACACCGGTTGATTTCCTCCTCTCCGCTTGTTGATCCGTTATTACCACCGATGCTGATTCCTCGCGATACTGAGTTGTTCAATCCGACCTAGAAAAGAGAGATCATTATGGCCATTGAGGGGGGGAAAGGGATGGGATGATCAGGAAGAGGAAGAGGGTTGGAGGGCTAGAAGCACGTCCGCCATTCGAGCGATCTGCTGACTATGAACTATGATATTAAACCGTGACTCAATTGTTTAAAAAATATTTTACTTTTATCCTTCAAGGCGTCAAAAATTGTACCTTTGGCCAGGGTCTACAATACCANGATGCAGTTCTTATTCAGAGAGGTTCAAACTCCGACTTCTCTCCTCCAGAGATTAATGATGACTGTTCTCTTAGAGAACTTATTGGTGGACCCAGGGATGAGATTTCTTGTTCTGAGCCTTTCCCTGTCTGAAGATATCCACGGGAATATTGCTACTCATCCTGGTTTTCATTTCTCCATATCATATCAGGATAGCCACCTCACTATCAAACATGTTATTTGACCTAGGTTTTAGGTTTTAAACTTCTTTCCTGAGTCTAGTCATATAACATACTGACATTCCATAAAATTCTGAACCGCGATCGCCCAAAAGAATGCTGTCCCCGAACATCTTGAAGTTCAGTACATAAAAGGGGTTGGTGAATAAGTTTCCAATGCTCCATGGTCTCAAATCTCGCCTGTTAAGCTACAATTGCGTACCGTATGAGTTATATATTTGGGTTCCAACTTAGACTCAATTTAGGGTCAGTAGTTTTATGAATACGGCCCCAAAATTTTGGTCCACTGAAAAGTTGATATTTGGTGGCAAATTGAATCAAACAAAAAACAGTCACAAAAAGCAACTGGAACCCATCATGAAAGCTGACAAAGAGATTCGCGCTGTCATTGTCAAACTCCTTGAAACTGGGAAATCAAATTTTGAGATTGAGAAGCTCTTCCCGGAAAAAAGGAGATCAGACAGTCCGGAGTGCAGAGAAATACTCAATTGGTTCAAGATCTGGGTGAGCTTAAAAATTGGACCATAAAGCTCTGCTTGCCAAGAGAGAAACTTTCGTGTTTCTTCTCGGTCACACACATCTCGGAAAAGAAGATGAAAGCATATGGTGATGTTGTAAATTATAATGTTGGCAACTAGTTCCTCAACTAAATTGACTTGATACTGTAAATAATAGAGACCAACTTGATGCTTAATGTTTAGTTATGACCAAAAAATTAGGAAACTTTAAGTGTTGGGAGCAAGTCACAGGTTACTGGATGTTCAGTTGGAGCAAAGCGTCATGTAAAGAGAAATGAGTGCGCTTACTGCGCCAATTTCGAGTCTGTCGTAACATGTTGGGTCATACATAGAGTCCGACTTATGGGATCAGGGTGAGGCTCTTTCATGACGATGCTTTAGTTTATATACAGCTATGCCAATGAAATTAACTCCTATTGTGCCTAGGCCTCCAACACGACTGGTACGGCAGATCCGTACCATACTATGTACCATGAGATCGAATAATTTGCATCCGTAAACACGCATTTCTTTGGATAAGCCCTCATATTGCATGATCTATATGAGGAGATGCCAATGTGTGACTCGATATTAACTGCACAAAGGGGAAGGTTGATATGCAGAGAGCTGAAACGATGGAGGTCAATAAGGGCCCTTATTTGTAACGTCACAAGGGCCAAAGAAAACGGAAAGAGGTACGATAGATTGCTGAGTAAACTGTTCTTGCCTGTCCTTGAAGGCAATTTCTTTTCCGGACATTATGTGACCCGGGTTAATAATTTTATTTAAGATTTTGATAGAATTAGCCAAAGACAACACAAACGAATTAAAATTCAATAAAGAGGCATCAGCCCATGAAGTGCCAAACGTAAACCATATTTCGGGCACGTAAGAGGGCCATGAGTATAGGGGTAGACTTGGCCATAAGACTTTATATTGTTGTAGAGGAATACAATAACTGCCTTCCAGGAGGAGGGAAACGGAAAAATTATTGAATATTCAGGGTGCTCCTTAAACCAGTGTAGCGTCCGGAGTAGATAACGCATTTTTTTTAGATTATAGGGATGGCAACATGAGTCTAACTATGCCACTTATTCCAACCACTAGTGTCCCACATTGGTTGCAATACATAAAGATGGTCATCAAAGAATATTTGTATTGGTCAAGGTCCTTGACCACGATCACAGTCGCCATGTATCGCTCGAACTAACTTACGAGTACAAGACTTCTGCTATCTAAGAAATGAAGAGTTCGCATGGAGAGAGTAAATCGTAGACGGCTGTACGTATATTCAGAGGGAGCATAGTTCGTACTATGAACAAAGAAGAGAATAAACCTTCGGCGCCTGTTCCATGTCTTTCGCAACTTGTTGGGACATGAAGTCCATCTTTTGGTTCAAGGTGTGTTCTCCCGTGAAGATGCTTTGGTTTGTGAACAAATAATCCCAGAGTGTCTCCAAGGGCCATGTACAGAGCATCAGTTGACGGGCCTAAGAATACACGTCTGAACGCCTGTAGCGAGTTGAAACAATGGCTTTATTAGCGAAAAACTGTTTACAACACTGGGGAAAATCTAACCACAAAAGAGATGTACCAAATGTAGATAATAAAAATTGACCACTTCTGATACTCGAAACAGCCATCAAGCACTTTCACGGGGTCCCTTTGGACGGTTAAGCAATGTGCATTCCATTATTCCATTAGCAGGCCCTTGGTCCGAAACCTCGAATCAGCTTGCCATTAAAGAGCCCCTTCGCAAAACACGCCACACAGAACAGCGCTATTCCAAACGAGCTTCCAAAGGGCGTGTCGTCAAGACCAAACAGACCTCTCGTGGGGGAGGAGGCGGAATTACCAATCGAGGAGGGCGTGGTGCCCTTAACAAGAAGAAGAAGAAGTCAACACTTACGGCCAAGGATCTGGACAAGGAATTGGATTCTTACTTGAAGGCCAGTTAATTCATGAAATGTGCATGGTACCTAAATACGTAGACATGTTATACCTTAGTCATTTTGCAAATCTTTTTCGTAAATATATATATTATGGACGAAATCAATCTGTGTTTCAAAACTAAAATCAAGCCAAAAAGGTCTACAAAGTGACAGGAAAAGGGAAAAAGGGAAGCATCGCGTTTTGTCAACCAAAGAGGCTCGATGCCGAACGTTGGACAAAAGAATGAGAAAGCAAGGGGTGGATTTTTTCCCTGCAAACAAACAATCCCAAAAATGGAACGGGACAAAACAGAGGCAAAAAGATATGATAGAATAGATGCAAGGGAATGAAATGGCACATCCTGGAAATGCTAGTACGTCAAATGTGGGCCTTGGATGTCCATACCTAGTTCAAATTGAACAACATAAATTGTGAAATTGTGAAATGGTTTCCTTTAATAGCAAGTTGAGGACGGAGCAGAGGTGTGGCTCGTCCCAATTTGTTTGCTCCCAATTCTTGTTCTGGGTTGCTCTGGTGAGAGTGAATGCCTTTAAAGTGAGAGCATGGGCATTTCATTTGACTCCCAAGGATTTGCTGAAAGAGGTGTCTCGTTGCAATGTTTAAGATTTGCAATTTTGCTTTAGTGTCAAAATAGTGATTACATTGAGGACGCAGCTTTCTTTTGTGATGACGGTTTTCAGAACGATAGGTTTGAATCGAAACATATCGATGCTAACTGAACCTTGCTTGGGAAAAGTTACTTGCTAGCCTCTCTTGATTAGGGAGTCAAACCTAACTTCCACTCATTGTGAACAGAGAGCAATGAAATGAAGTTTCTAACACTGGCGTTTGATTTCCTTGACGTTGCCGAGAGTAAAACTTGCGTAGTACCTACCTATTCTACCCATAAAAACTGCTTGTTTCAATTCCAATATCTGAAAGTGTTGAAAAATCTAAACTGAATTGGCAGTCAAAACCTACTACTGTATGATTGAGGACATTACATGGACAACATAACGTCGTTGACAAATCATGTAGTACATTGAGGGAAAGGGTATATTCTTCAACACAAAGCCAGCATGAGAAGATTGCATGCATGATTTCAAATGCCTTAAACATCAAATCAAAAGCCAATGCCCTTTGGCATACCATTTAACAACAACATCAACATCAACTTGTTCCCAAATGAGGACCCGTTTTTCTCCATTTCAATGCGCTCATTATGGAACGAACGTTTTATAGACATAGCTTTCCAACCTTTAATGTTCGGAAAACCTATTTGCTCGGAAAAGTCAAAACAAATCCCATTTTTAAGACATAGTGGGATATTGTTAATTAAACATGGCTGATTGTGCCGAACGTCAATCTTGTTTCATGTAGCGTAGGATTCCTACGAGGATGAACATATTTACCGACTCAATCAAAACGGCTTGAAATTTGTTATAGGTTAAAAATTAACAACCAGAATGTTCAGTTTAAAATTTTTAGAGGGGACCAAAATAAGGCTAAGAAACACAGCTATCACCACCATTTTAACTCCTCCTCCCATGGGCATGAGCTGCCATCCAAACACATGGGAATGTCCCTCCAAATCTCTCCCTCTGCGGGTATCTAAAAGGATTGACTACTCCTTTACAATCCTGTAAGGACATGTAATTTCCCACTATACATTCCTATCCTCCAATCTATATTCATCACCATTTCCAACATCTTCAGCCATAAAACCTGCCTAACCGGTTATTTCCTTCTATGTACTCGCTACTACGGAGAAGCTCCCCGACGGACACAATAGCTTGCTTTTCACTTTTCTACTTNTTATCCTTCAAGGCGTCAAAAATTGTACCTTTGGCCAGGGTCTACAATACCAACGATTTTCTGATCATAATTCCTTGTGCAACTTTGAATTGCCCAACCTGTCAACTATTTATGCTTAGTACTTGCGGGGAAAAACTGAGTTCTTGTGACGAACACATCTGGCGGTTATGGATGGGAACAATTCCCTTGACAATCCATCCATGGAGCGTGGGTTGGACATGGTTACAGCTGCCACGCCTTCATTGAGCATTGCTACGGAGGTTCGGCGTGATATGGCCAACAAAAAGAGAGCAATCACTAGAACTATTAATGATCCTAACGGCTACCTGAATGGGACAACCATGAAATCCAGGACGCTGCTGCGGATGAAACTTGCTGAAGCTGAAGAAACACTGATTAAATTGGAGACCATCATCCATGACCGTATTGCTTCAGGGTTGAATGAAGATGTGTGCTCGATGGTCGAGGATTATCTTCATGAACAAAAGACAAGAGTCATGGAGGTGAAAGCATAGGTTATTGATCATGTGGGATGCCGAGCAGATGAGGCGACCACGATATTTGGTGATGATCAAGCTGATCTAAGAGGCTTCCAAGCCATTGAGAAAGACAGTGGACGAATGAGTTCCAACACTCACGGATCCTGCATAGTACAGGAAAAGGTCAAAAGAGTCCACCTGGGAACAAGTGCTGATGAGAGCTATGCAACTACCCGCATACCGGTGAACCTTGGATGGCGAGGGACTGGAGTTCATCGTGGAATTAAAAATGAACAAAGAGTTGCCCCCGTCTTTGAGAACGGGGACAGAATCGGGTAAGGCAATCCCAGACCATCGTGGATGACTTCTGCTTCTCACGAAACTACGGGATTCAGTTCTATGGTCGAGATCAACGATAGAGGTGAAGATGCCCAAGTTTAGAGGAGGCATTACCCAATTTGAAGAATGGTCGAACGCTTTCCAAGCCCTGGTGCACGAAACGAACAAGTCACCAGTAGAAAAAATGGGACTCCTCAAGGCCTCTCTTGAGTACGAAGCACGATTGCTCATTTCACGGTACGAAAATACGAAAGAGCATTATTTAGAAGCTCTTCAAGTGATTGGCGAGGTCTATGGAGACCCAGT
>NC_081451.1:8679041-8679559 GCF_007210705.1 Tigriopus californicus
GCTACTACGGAGAAGCTCCCCGACGGACACAATAGCTTGCTTTTCACTTTTCTACTTACCTCATCCCGCCATTTTTACCTCAATAAAGTTCATCGTTAAATAATAGTTCATCGTCTCTACATTCCTCAACAAATCCACTGTCATGTTCGTAAGGGTTATCATCGGTCTGATTGTGCAATTGATGTAATGATCCCATAGATCTTATCTTTTGTTCCTGCATGGTCTTATTCATCTGAACTCGTGGAACAATCACTTCCTTGGTCTGTATCAAGAAGAATATGCTTATCTACGTGAAAGGCTTTTGCGCTTAGAATATTTTCTAGCATGTTACACATACAACAAACGTAAAACATGTATCGTAATTCAAAATGATTTATTTTTTCATAATACGATCAACTCTGGTGCAAAGTTATAGTCTTGCCCTTGTTTAAAGGTAATTGTGAACAAATGATTTTATGGATATTTTATTGCCAATGAAGCTCTAGAAAATGACGCCAGTTTTCAGTTATTCACTCCTG
>NC_081451.1:8679584-8713200 GCF_007210705.1 Tigriopus californicus
ATATTTTATTGCCAATGAAGCTCTAGAAAATGACGCCAGTTTTCAGTTATTCACTCCTGTTCGAACTTTTCCATTGATTGTAAAGATAGCAACTTCGCCAATTTGCATTGGCTTTTCAGAATTCTGCCAGTCATTGTTCACCATGTTAACATATCTTCCAATCATTAAACATCTACAAGTAACCCCCGACAAAATAGTGAATGGCGTTGCGTATGGGTGCATTCCACAATAGTTCATGGCATGGAAATTGGAATCCTTCCACATGGTGTTGTTGGCCAAAAAGTTACTCCCAATCCAAACTTGAATGTCCTTATTTCGGGCGATGCCATAACCGGGTCTACCCATCCATAGCACTGTTTTGACCGCAAAACTTGTACCCAAATCAATAGAGATCCAATCGGGTTGGTAAACTACGTTTTGTTCAGCGTGCCAATAACTTTCTCCTAATATCCCGTCCACAGCATTTTCAGCGATCAGATCTCCATGAGTCGAACTCGACGTGACTGATTTCCCAGTCGCCAAGTTCTCACCCAAATATTGACAGTAATGAAGATTGGTAATATTATCAATTGCGCTGGGAATGAAATGCTTCGTCATGGGATCAATTTGAAATAAATAACTTGGGAGTACTGCTCCAATTCTCATCCTCGCCCCATTCTTTCAATCCGAGATTCCATGTCAAGTGTCGAATTCCATTTCTCCCAGTGAATTCTCGGGCCAATGAAGTAAAACGAGCAGTGATTGAATCATTAGTTAAATCAGACATAGCATCAATGAAGTCATCCGTATTCTCCATGGGCAAAATCCCCCCCTTGAGAAAACACTGTCTAATGGCATCATTGAACGGAGTGGGTTGGCTAATCCGGGCCAAATATATCTTTGTTCCATTGATAACTAGGGAATGATTGAATCCAGCTTTTCTGGCGTTTTCTTCAACATTTACATTGGAGATTGGTTGAAAGAACTCCTTTTTGGGTTTGGATGACACGTGCAAAAATTGGTGAACAAATCCGTCAGGTATGCATTTTTCATTATTCCCTTGATGGTCTTCAAATTGTGTTCTCAGGACACAGTTTCCTTCTACTTTGGAGTCTTTGTATTGGAAGGAAGAGCAATATGTTTGCGAAGCACAAAACAAGGCACATAAAGATTCACTTAATATGGATTGAAGCGGTTGAAACAAGTGTCCTGGTACCACCATGGACAAAACATACACCAAGTGGTTAAATCGAAAGAGCATAGTGAATCAATCCGGGAGTGGGTTTTTGGGGATGGTTTTCTGTCCATGAAATGTTCAATTATGAACGGGTTGTTGGGAAATGCAATTGCTTCAAGGATCTGCACAATCAAACACACTTTCTACCCATATTAACGCAAAGAAACCAGCTATTAAGAGATTGGAGATGGACACTTGCATATTTGTGTGTAAATGTACAAGCACGGACTTCTAGAGATATGGACCTCAGTTCAATTTTATTCGATTACCGATAGGAAGAAGGCCAATCACGAAGTGGTTTTGGTTTGCCGTCGAAACAGTCAAGTTTTTCTATTGGGTGTGTCACTCAACAAAAAAGGTGTCTGAACTACGAAAATGTTTTGCACCCCTCGGGTTGTCGTGGTACTGGATATGTAAGGGTAGAAGTAGATCAAATTAAATCATAATAGAGTACATTTGTCAAAATAGGTATACTTTTTGAAACGAGCAGACCAAAAAGAACAAGTCACGTTTAGGTGACACGGTTAAAAAATGCGTAATTGGAAAAAGTAAGTGATGCATTTCGAAAAACATATTCGAATATTTTAGACCTATTCTTTTTCAATCTTTCGCTTAGCTTGGGTTTTGGGACACTCCGTTCTACATTGGTCCAATCAGTAGATTTCTCAACTACTGAGTGAGCCTGTTTTTTTAAGCAGCACCCTGCATTCAATGACCCAAGCAGCTAAAGCCTCTATAATATAGGCCTTATTGACTACGGAAGGATCCTTCCCTGCAAAATCAAGAGACCAAGAAAAAGACGAAAACTAAAAGGTTATGCAATCTTGTCTTGAGATGCAGGACAACGAAGCAGAATATGAATAAACTACCTCAGATCAAACTAAACATACAAATCTAAAATGGAAATAGTAAACAAGAAGTAAAGGACACAGAAAAGCAAGAAATCAAGAACTAATGTAAACTAGAAAAAAACACACACAAAAACTCAGATATAAACTCAACAAACTGATCTAACAAAAACTCAATCCAATGACTTTCGAAATCGCCCTCTACCGGCTCAAGAGCGCAAGACTGGAGACAATGCTCAGTACACAAGCTCCGTACTTTTGAAGGATTCTCGTTGATTTTCTTTGACTTTGCCTCCCCTCTTTCTAACCACCCCTCATTGGTAGGCGCGCATTTTTAGTAGAGCATTGGGTGTTCACTAATTTATTCTTTAAGTCTCTTCTTCGTTTGTTCGTGAGTGTTGCCTAAACAAGTCCCCAAAAGTCCAAAAAGTCCATTTTACTGCTCTTCATCCCTGCCATTTTGTACTCGTCTGATTATGGTCACCCAGGGCAAGGTGACCCGAGCACTTGCCTTCTCGCTCTCTTTCTCCTTTCTTTTTCTCTCCAGCTCTTGTCATTTACAGGGTGTCCGTTTCTAAATCATTAAGTCTGTATTTAAATTTCAACAAAACTTCGTTATGAGAGCTCTTTGTGACATTGCCAGGGGTTAAAATTTGATGTACGGATAAACATTTGTCCTTTCTAATTTTTTTCAAACCATTTCGAAGCTCTAGTAAAGTACGGAAGCCATTCGAATACAGTGCTATATTTGGCCTCTTGCTTCAGAGCATCATCTGCTCTTTTGAACATATTTCCTGCGAGATGGCAACCTCGTATGCATTTCGAAAGTCAAGACAGTAGTGATCAAAGATTGATGACTATCAATGACCAAAACAATCAAACTAAAGGACTTTGAAATAAACCATGCACAACGATTTGGAACTAAATGTACTACAACACAACGTCAGAGAGAAACTCCCAAAGCTAACAAAAACATAAATGAGCAATATACTTATTAGATTTAAAAGTAATTACGTCTCACCAAAGAGCCGTGAAAAAACAAATCAAAGTGAGTGAATGAATAACAATTCCCATTCATTCACCCACAGACAAACACCACGAACACTACACGTGCACAGCAGCCATGAAGCAACAGAGGAAGTCACACCTTGTTTCGGAATTCCTGGGAGACAAGAACAGCAGCAAGCTCCAATGCGTCTGTTCCCAGCGAACTGCAAAACGGGAATAAAATTGATCAACAATCTTGTAACAATCTTTACCAATGAACTATTTTTTCGGAATTTTGATGGAATCATTCTTGATCTTTTTCCGGTTCCTAAGGGGTAGCTTTGCGTTACTATCCTTCTTAAAATTTTGATCGTTACCTTTTACTGCTCCCCTGAAGCCCACAAACACTCAAATGGTGATTAAAAGCTTGCTCTAAATCATTAAAACCTTACATCAGATGGTCAACCATTACGGTGATTCAAGGTGAATTATAATTAAGACCTTAAGATGTTGCAGAAAGTTGCAAAAATTGGATGTTTTTTCTTTGGGGAATGTTTTCTGGCATATTCTGTTTTTCATCTGGAAAGAGCTATCCTGGCATGTTTAGTGCCCAGGGCCTTGGCAGCACTTGTTCTGAAATGAATAAATCACTAATGAAAAAAGCATTAATATTTCAAAACAGGTTTTGTAAAAGAATGGAAATTGCTTGCAATTTGTGCGAAAAGAGAACGATTGAAATTGAGCGCAATGGAACACCTAGTGGAAAGTACAGGATGAATTTTATAAGGTGTTACAGAATTTGCTTTGGCAAAAGTGACAGTGGGTGTTTTCTGTTCATATTTTTGGTCAAGAGCGACCAATTTGACTAATCTTTTTTGCACTGAAAGGGAGTTCATCGAAGAGCCTGAATCCAGAATCTGGTGTATCTAGAGCAATTTTCAAAGCGCCAATAGATGCTTTTGTTTGTAACACTTTATCCCGTCCACCCTGTAATTCCGATTGTAATTGAACAAATTTGAAAAGATAATCATTGGCATTGCAATAATTTCATTTTAAGACGTAGTATTACATGATGATTATAGTTATTTACATGTTCTAAATAATTGCTAAGGGTCTGTAGATCATCCTCAATCAAGTGTTTGATTCTTAAAGGGCAAACCGCACGTGGAAGAAACTTTGACCGTGGCCTAGCTCGGTAATTTCCAATCCCTTAGTTGTAGATATCCGTAGCTAACCCAAAATAGCTGTCGAATCGATTCAGTAAACTATTGTTTGATTTGCATTCCGGATGAGTGGGGAACAATTAACTTTGTTTAAGGATCTTGATTCTATATTTACAATTGATTGCGATGAGCTCATATTAGGAATTTTTTGTAAATCTTCTCCCTTATCGCGATTTTAAGTCATTCATTGGCCACAATGTGTTACCTACAATTCAAAATACCGTAATGGTACAAGCAATTACGCCAATTTAAACCCTTAATCTTTTTGTTAAAGTATTACACGGTCACATCGCGTATCACGAGATGAAACAAATACTGATATCAAAAGTAGTTTCTATCAAGTATCTGTTGGTAATGTTATAAAATAAAATCTCGTTTAAAAATCTTCGGTGATAGGAAGAAGGATCACAAAGTCAATCACAAAAGTCAAGTCAAGTCAAGTCAACAAGCAATAGAGAAGTGTACTGACATGACGCTTTTCGGTCCATGTATTTTGAAAATAAAAGGACACATCCTTTGAGTAAGGTACAATCAAATGTCAAAGGAGGTAAAAACTACGACAAATCTCTTCGGTGGCACCTGACTGATCATGTCAGCACAAATTTAGGGAGGTCACTTGCTTACTTTTCACAACAACAGAGGTTCTAAAAAAACAAGACACAACGCGTAATTTTATATAAAAAGCCTTTCTAAGCTTTCAAAAAGTTTATTTTTATGATAGGTAAAGTCTAAGGTAGGAAAATCAAGTCCTAAAACAGCTTACAATTATTAACGAATATATTTTCAAGTATATTAATGAGTAAAACTGAAACAATTTATCAACTTGCAAAAGTACATGAACCATTTCGTTCATTGAATGAATTGAAACTCTAACTTAATGCCTTGGCAATGAACAATTCAGACTTAAATGCACGAGCGACATCTCAAAATTGGATGGTGACGTCATCTTTCTTTCCTCCAGCAACGTTCCAATTAGAGGCCAGAGAGAGAAACGACACTCACACAAGGCCCCGTTTCAATGACTTTCAAGGACCAGGATAGAGCATCCTCTTTTCAAGCCCGGCTCTAGATGACACCCTTTATACTCTCAACCTCCACGAGGGGCATCCTTGGTTTTTTTGTGGTGAAATCTCAAGATTTCTTAAAGCAAACGGATGGTATTGAAACCTTCGAGTCTGACCCAAAGTTGTCTAAATTTGCTGCAACCCTGTCTGTTTACATGGCAAGCAAAATTTTCCCCAAAACATGAACAAAGCCGAAAAAAGACGTAGTGTTCAAAGAGGGTTAAGTTGTTGCGTCTATAATTGCAACAGTAAATACCTCGAGGCCAGAAGACTCGGTATAAGTTTCTTTTCATTTTCCGTCAAAAATCTCGAGCAGCGAGAATTATGGCGGAAAGCCGTCTGTCAATTCCATCCCTTGGGCGAAGATTGGTATCCAGCCAAATATTCCAGGATATGTGCCCTTCACTTTGTGAACCAAGAAAGGAGTCCCACTCGCACACATCCGTCTTATGTTCCAACCATCTTCTCCTGTGACACAACGCCAGCATCCAGGAAGAAATACAGACCCCGAATCAAGAAGATCAATATTGCTTCTGTCGATATTGATGATATTGAACATGAATCTGGTGATGAGTCATTTGATCCTTTGGAACTATCCTTGTCTGCCGAAGTTGCTTGTCAAACTGAGAGTTGTGAAGTAGGAACAGATCCTTTGGTGGGCATGATGTTTTGTGAACGCATTTGTGACCACTCAGCGCCATCTGTGGGCACGCAGTGTAATTTGCCGAGATTGAGAGTCAAATGATTGTGTGGGATTCGAACCTAGGACCTCCTAGGAATCAATGTTTGCCTCTGTGATATCATTTGGACTTTAGACCCTTGTTTGGGTAAAAAGGATCTATTGTTCTTACTGTTGGGTATGGAGGGGTGTTCTGGAGAACAAGTATTCGTCACAGTTCTTTTACCGCTCACGTATATTCGAACCAAAGTAAAACTGTTAATTTGGTCGAATTTTTATCAATATTTGATGCATTTTTTTAAGAAGCTTAATATAAGCGATTGACGAAAAAAAGTGTTCAAATAGGGAATAAATGGTTGCAATGTTGGACGCTACAAGTTTGGCTCGCGAAAAACTGAGGTTCAGTGATCTTGGAATACAATCATGACTAAAAATTTTCCATGAGTCATGGGCTCTTAGTTTTTATTTGATTTTTGCTTCGAGCACATACGATTTTTTGACAATTTGATTTTCTACTCTCTACTAATCAGATACTCAACACATCAAAATCTGTGTCTCTTTCTCTGTTCGATTTCCTCCCCTCAAACATTCATAGAGAGTATGTAGGTATTGATCCAGTAGCATCCCTTAAGTCAGACATGGACATACCCTTATGATTAAAGCTTCAAAACGATTTGAATTCTTTGAAATCGTCAATGAAGGAGTGGAGACAGAGCTGCGGATCGAATTTGATTTTCAGTTTCGAGAGGATGAAGAGAGAATTCATTCAAGAGTATTGATTATATTCAGATCCGGATAAGCAGAATTATTTCTCACTAGGACCCGGTATTTCTGGCCTGAAAACAAAAGAAAAAAAAGATTTTAAGGTTTCATGTCCTGTCCATGGGCGCTTTAGCTTTCATGTGTTGTCTCAAGTAGAATTAGAGTGTCCAGACCTAGAATTTCACCCAGAAATACGTTCTTCTGATGTGATTTGACTTAGCTGCTCGATAGAGTGAGTTATCTCGATTTGAAAATCCGGGACCGAATCGAGACCCTAAAAAACTAAAGTCCCTGGAACTTAGCCGAAATCTAATTCATGTTTAACCCTCAAACGTTAACACAATGTTCTTTTTTTTAAATTGATCATTTCAAGTCTGTTTGAATTCGCTTTTGTAAGTTCAAACATACTTGAATGATATCTTTGGTTCTTATTTAGAGCAAAAAAAGCGTTTTACTCGAATTCATAATGTTCAGGTATAGGCCCCGATTTCTGTAGGCCAGACCTTTGCACATCTTGTTTGCTTCTATCTTGTGAGTTCTTAGACAACTCTGAATTAGTAAAGAGCTGGTTCGAACACGGAATACACATGTCATGATTTCATTTGATGAACGATCGAGATCTGTCTTGTGATGACTTCAGAAGGGAAATATTTCTCTTCGAACAGCGTAGAGCTATGTGGAGTTATCTTGATTATTTTTGGTTCAATCTCCACGTTGGAGGCCGAATCTGTGAATCTTCTCGATCTCTTGGAACAAGGTATAAGACCAATTTCTCTTTTAATACTGTGCTTTGGACAAAATGAGACATTATTATTTTTTTTTCAGAACATCACCAACCAGCCATTTTTGCTCGTGATCAAGGTGACCCTTTCATCCTTAAGCCTTGAATCATAACGTTACATGGATTTTTAATTTATATGTTTCAGTTATGCCCTCAAGACTTTGAAAGACTCTATTTGATTCCTCTTAAGCACAATTTGCATTTTTTATGTTATCTCAAAGAAAACAGTCATTTGTAAGGTCAAAACAACTTGTTTAAAGCACCTGCTGAGCGCCTAAGTGATTCGCTAGCACTCGATTTTGCTGAAAAAAGGGGCCATTCATATTTTGAAAGCCAATCAACTGATACATACATAATCATATGATTTGAATTGAATGTGAACCTTTGCTTAAAATGTTTAAGATTTTCAGAACGCACAAAGAGCACCCCTTGACTTTTTACCACCCTGTACAATACATTCCATATGATGGTTTTTGCACAATATTTCTCTCTAAAAACCAAAGGAAAAAAAGATTTATATTCATCTCGTATTGTTAGGTTTAATTTTTTAACAATTTCCTTTATTTTGACCATCTCTTCCCTAAGAATGCATAAATCAATTGGCATTGATAAGTACCTCAAGGAATAATTTACTTTGTCTATGGACTATATCGTAAGTGTTTTGAATCCAATTGTCTTAGATTCTCACACAATAATGGTATTAATTTTCTTCTTTTTCATTGACCATGATTTCAGGATGCTTCAAAATATGATTTTATCCTAGAACAACTATTTAGACCAAAATCAAAACATGTTATGACCCCTTTTTAATAATCTTGGGAGCATAGTCGAAAAAAAAGTTATTTTTGTATCGTGTCATGCGATCATCTCAAATTATTCTGCAAGGCCTCTTTCAATAGACGTATTTATTTTTCTGCAGTATTCAGAAGTCTCGATTCCTCCATTGGTATTTCAAATGCCTCCCAAAACAATATTGGTATTCCAAGGATTTGCCGTTGTCAAAGAGATCGCCCCTTGGAGCCCAAACTAGAAAGCCCAGGAAAAGGATTCGCGAATGGGCGTGGCAATCTAGACGAAGCTCCTCTAACCTCCAACCTAGAGAGAAACCAACATCTTCAAGATTGGATCGAGGACGCCCAAATGGCAGAAGAGAAACGGCCTTTCCAGCAAGATCAAAAGGTTGAAAGCCAAGGTGGTTCCCTGGGGTTTCCTGGTGGACAAAGTGTGGGCACACTAGATCATGAGCACATAGAAGGGAGAGACCGGATTCGAGGATCCATGGATCAAGGCACTATTATTGGCACGGTTCCCAATGGCCGGGCACCCAAAGCGGTATCGTTTCCAAAGGTTCGACCTCAAATCTACGAATATGGTAGTTCATGGGGTGTAAGACCGCCTAAAGAAGGTAAAGATCAGCAGCAACAATTGCCTAGTGGTCCAATCTTTGAAGATATACCTCCACCACGTTTGGCTCCTGAAGGTGAGAGGCCCAGACACGATCTGGGTCCCAAGGGCCAAAACCTGAAGGCACCAAAAGAACACAGAGTTCCCACAGAATATCAAGTTCCTCCCAATGGTGACCTTGAGATGATTAGACCAGGTTTTGCCCAACCAGAGGAGGTTCCTACAGTTTGGCGCCCTTCAAGACCAGGACAACATCAAAGAAGAGACCAGGTTTTTGATCGTCCCACCAACCCACCCCCAAGTCAAGGGGGTAGTTCGGGGGGGTTTCAACCAGACCGCCCGAAGCAGGTGGAGAACCCCAATTTTCGACCTCTAGGGCCAGATCCATACTTGAATGCTGGTTGGCACAACGCTCAGCCCCGGGTTTCACCGGGATTTGAACCAGGAGAAATTGGGGTATTGGAGGCAAAAAATCAACCCAGAGAAGATCCAATCAATTTGAAGAGAAGGGCCTCTAGGGGACATGGATCCCAATTCAAATGGGATGAAGATGATTCTATATCTGGGGAGTTCAAGAGATTTGGAGGATCGAGTGAAGAAGTGTCAAGGGATCGCCAAGACACGTTTTCAAAGGCTAATGAAGAGTCCGAAAGGCAAATGCGGTTGAAGCAATTGCGGCGAGAACGGCGTAGAGAAGCTGAATTGGGAAGGCAGGGCGTAAGGAAAAGCCGCAGAAGGAAATCTTCCAAGTCCAGTGCAAATCAATCAAGTTCCAGAAAGGATCAATTTCACGCCACAATTGGTCATTCGAATGGGATTAGTTTCGAGTCCAATGTAGAGCATCACCGTCAAGAATCGGCCTTTGCTAGCGAACAAGAAGAGGAATCCGAATATATCAGCGTGTATGAGGACGAGATCCTCGACAGGGGACGAGGTAGAGGTGTCAATCCATCACGGAGAGATCCTTTTAAGCCTCGGCAAAGACCAGTGGAAGTGAGAAGACCCCCCAAACATTTGCAAACGATCAGGAAGCCACCTAAGCCTCGTTCAGGTCGGAGACCCATCAATGTTCCAATAAAAAGACCCCGCCTAAGAAGACCTCCTGTACCTAAGAGACAGCTACAAGCAGGGTGGTTGGGTTAAGAGAAGAATGAAGTAAAAGAAATTTCTTTTATTCATTAAAAAATATCATTGAAACAAGTCAGATAAATAGTAAATAAATATGTTTTGGATTGTGGATTGCCAAGTGTTGGCACGATCAACCCGAATATGGGTATTTTTTGTAATATCTGTAGATAGGCGCCCCCTGGCGGTTATATCTGCCGGATTCCCGAGAGTCGTTCTGGGGGAAGCTATCGACGTCTTCGTCAAGCAAGGGTGAAGGTTGGAATCGAGTGACTCGTTGGCTGGGTTGGCTCAAGAAGGACTCATCTTGGAAGGATGTGGGCTCAGCCTTGTAAGGGTTATTGCGAGGGCGCCCAGTGAGCGGGTCCAAGAGAACCCAAGATGTTTGTCTCCTGGTCTGTGGGCGACCAGCATCGGACAAATCATCAAAGATGTCAGACCTGAAAATATAGGGGATCACATGTTCAACGAGTTATCTTTCTGTGACTCACGAAACCTTATCAACTTACTGGGCACTCCTTTTTCGGCGACCATAGATGGGATACCTTTGTCTCCATTTGTAGGCAGGTTGGTTACCATTGAATTGATTTTCATTGTTTTGGGTCTGATAAGATGAAAGTGTCGGGGCCTCTACAAAAGTATACTCTTCAACAGGTAAGGGATTTCGTTCAACCCGTGGAGAGGTTGGGACGGAGTCAGCAGAGAGTTCCGCGTAAGGGAAAAAGCCGGATCCGAAGTCCGAGAAGGCGGTACTTTTCAGACTGTCAAATATGTTGGGCACATTTGTGTTCCTGGCAATCAATTTCAAATGACGGGCATTGTATCGAGTTTCAAAATGGAACTGGTATTTGAACTGTACCTCAAGAAAGTGGGGGTAGATGCGGGAGAGTAACTTTCAGGATCTTGATGGATAGAGTTGGTAAGAAGACCAGAGTCGTGGTCACCGATACCTTCGTGAAAATAGGTCGGATTGGGTTTGTGCGGACTAAGCGGCAACTGGTAGCGCTGTTTCTTATCACGTTGGCGTTTCTGGAATCGCTTGGTAGCTTCCTTTGGAAGAGAAATCAGATATATACGTAGACATGAGATGATTCTAGATATTGTCGGGATCACGAAACAGATGAATGCGTTTGTGCAACACATCAAAAGGTCTCTGGAAACCATTTGGACCTTTAAACTCGGTGCCTCACTTAATACAGGTTAGTAAGCTCTTTATGCAAGTGCTTAACTAATTTCGTCTTTAGAATAGTATTTCATAATCGTTTTAGTGGCAAGTTTTTAACTTTGCCTAAATCCTTGAATAAGCTACAAGAAATCAAAGCAAAGCCCTACTGTACTTGTAATTGGAACCGAAAGGATACTAACTTTATTTCGGGAGAACATGATCACAACGCGACTTTAGTTGAATCAGGTGTGTGAGTTCAAACCTCAGGTCTCTGGCGTTTTTAAGACTTACGCAATAAGTAATTCAATCCTACTCGAACCTCTCAATGATGCTGCGTGATGTTGGGTCCGTCTTCACAATTTGCCAGAAATTTGCAAACGAATGCCCCTCTTTAGTTCGAATAACAGAAACAGATTGATAATAAGATTATTACTGCCATGTGCGTATGAAACTTTCACAGTGTCTGGATGCTATTTTTTGTGATTTGTAAATTCTTGTAATTATAAAATTGTCAACGGTTGACATAAATGATCTACCTTTTTTCGAAGGTTGAGCAATTCAGCGCTTTGCAAAGAAAAAAACAGTATTGACGGCGGAAAATAGTTTAATTGACATAAGAAATTAACATGAAAAACTGTTTTCTTAACATGCAAGCAAACATAAAAATGAGTTTTGTTAAGTTATCTTTTCATGACTTTAAACCAAAGTTTAAAGGTTACGTATTTTCGCAAGAGATAAGGATGTACTCATCTTCTGTCAAAATACGATCCTTAGGAGTGCTAATGGCAGATGATTTGATGCTCTTAGATGACGTCCTCAATGACAAGTTTAAACAACCACCATCAAGATCAACTAAACGTTAAATATAGCCAATAGTTTTGCTCAAAGTTGGCTTTGAACGCTCAACTTGTTTTGCCAGACGGAAAAGCCAAACTCAACATTAATCAAAGCCCCCTTTGCCCAAAGCTATCACTTCGGGATTAGTATTTGGACGTTATCCAAGATTACATTTAGCCAAGAGCTATTGAATTCCAAATCTAATTCACATTTACTTTTATCCTCTATGGCCTGTTGTTAACTAAAGAATATGTCATTGAGAGCGGTAGCCGACCAAATAAAGACATTCTAGAAAACAATTTTATTGAGATGGCGAGACAACGATATTCAATATAGGCCGGAATCTGCTAGCACGCTCTACATGACAAAATCATAGCAACAGAATTATCACGTCTTTAAAATGCACTGCCCTTGTCCTCACAACTATAGAGACGCTCACGGGATGATAATGATAATTGATCAATTGATCACATAGTTTTACCTTCTCGTTAACAACATCTCCAAGGGGAGACAAGTAATGGGAGCTGATTTCTCGTTCCGGTCTCAGGTTTCTGCCTTCTCGTTGAGAAATGGCCAATTCTCGATATTGTTGTATCTGATCCCTGCTGATCTTCTGCCGAATCGTTCGGCCTGTTGAAGGGTCCAAAATGGCATATTGCGGTGTGAAGAAGCCTGCAACAAGAAGAATGGTATTGAACTTGATCTCCTGGAACCAACCTCAGATGACCTTGATCAGTCTTGTTAAACTATCTAAAAGAAAATCATTCTCGAGTGGATTTGAAAATTGTGTCTGATCCAACCAAGGTGAAATCGTTGGACAAGTCACTGACCCTGAAACGGCCGTGTTAATGCACTTAAAATAACGAGCCATCATGTCATGTTGTTGTTCTGGCCTCTGACAGAAACCATTTTGTGCACTCTTAGATTACGATCTCTTTAGAGGAGTTTGAGTAAGAGTATAGTACAATTGAAGAACATCTTTTGAACACATTTGGGTAGCAGACTTTCAAGGGCAACCTCTTTGAGCATCAGGTGGAAGAATTACATTTTCGAAAGAAGAAAAGCCGGAAGTGATTCTATCCGAGATTTAAAGAACACAAACTCTCACGTCATCGATCTTAAATGGTTTCTTGACAAGCATGTTTTTGTGCGCTTTTTATGAGATAGGTTTATGAGGATTATTTGGAACGCTGGCGTCACATGATATGAACACTTGTACGTATATGAAAACTGAATATTGAATATTTGGCCAAAGAAGCCACAAATATATTTAAACTTGATGCCGGATTCAAAGTTATTGGGAAGCCTTTTTTTTATTTCCAGATCGGAATAGATCTAGAGACTTCAATGGATTCATGTTGATTTTGAAAATGTTGTCGAGCATTTTTGAAAATAGNGGAAGTGATTCTATCCGAGATTTAAAGAACACAAACTCTCACGTCATCGATCTTAAATGGTTTCTTGACAAGCATGTTTTTGTGCGCTTTTTATGAGATAGGTTTATGAGGATTATTTGGAACGCTGGCGTCACATGATATGAACACTTGTACGTATATGAAAACTGAATATTGAATATTTGGCCAAAGAAGCCACAAATATATTTAAACTTGATGCCGGATTCAAAGTTATTGGGAAGCCTTTCTTTTTTTATTTCCAGATCGGAATAGATTTTAATTCTTGTTTTTTATCGATTGGTTGCTTTAGTGAAGACTCGGGGATTTCGAGAACATTCGTCGTTTAAGGCAGTACCTTCACAAGTTCAAACCAGAAAGAGGAAACCAACAATTTAGGGTCCCGTTGTATCTTTGTATAGAAATTCAATTCTTGCCGCACATTTTTTTATCTTAGCTCATTCGTCTACTAGATCTTGTTCAACAACTTCCTATCAACTGAACGGTTCTTGGTTTCGGATAGATTCTGATCTCTTTGGAGGACAACACACCTTTTGACATATCCTTCCAAACATGAATTGTATTTTGTGTAATGCGTTTTTCGCACTGGAAACCAGAACAAATCGTTTTGTTGGATCATCCAATGTGAGTATGGGAATAACAACATTCTAGCCCGGTGACAACGTGACAGGGTGGAAATAGGAATGCAGAAATGAGAAATATGTGTTTTTGATCCTGGCGTACGACCTTGTCAGTCGTTGTTTTTCTGAGCTATGATCTTGAATTCGAGTTAATGATCAGTGGAGTAAAAGTACATAGGAGTGGTAATCCTAGGGTTGGAATGACTCTCAATGTCAGATTGATGGCAATCTCGAGCGATTTTGTACTCCTAGTACCCTAGGAGTATGAAGAGCATAGTTTTCCTCTTATGCACGTTCAGTGAAGAGATCTTTTGAACAGAGAGTCGATTTCTTCATCATTTACATACAAGTTCAACCAACATACCCTAAATGTTGTATGAGAATACGAACTCCATCACGATGACTTGTTAGCTATATCATGAGACGCACGTCCAGTTCCAGAAGATAAGAAAAATGCTAGCAACCTAGAGATCACTTGCATTTTTGTGTTGCTTTCAATGACTTATAGTGACTTGGTACTTTTGGTTTGATAGCATATGCCCTTCTTGTGCCTACTAATGGACTTGACCGCTTAATAGATTGTAACACAGAGTCCATTTTGGTAGTGATATGATCAAATAAATTTTAAAAATCAAGGTTGCCAGAAAACTTGAAAGTAAAAAAAAACTAGGTTTGCCCTGGTTTGACGTAAGAAAAATCAGGGTTCGGTTTTGAGGCTAACTGAGGAGTTTTAGAGACGCCTCTAATCGTGTCATATACCATTGAAAGGGTAAATTGGTAACCCTAGTTGCAACCTCCCGTGATTATTTATTAGATCAGCACATTTTAGTACATCCTAATTGTTTTTGACAATGTAGTCCACAAGCCAACCAATATTTCTAGATATCATTAACCATGAAGTTAGCTTTTTACTTCATAATTGTGGAGCTGTGGAAGACGTTTTCTAAAATTGAATTACTAATATGTCTAGTCACATCTTCTGTGACGTTAGTTAATCATCGGAATATATTACAAAAAAATAGAACACTTTTTTCACGGACTATCACAAACTGTTGTTTTGTACTCGCAGCATCAAATCAAATCCAAGGAATTGGGAAATGTAAACAAAAAACAATTTTGCAATGTTCATGTCGAGAAATAAGCTCATCATGAACATGCCTATACTATAGCCTCAATATGTTTCTTTGAGGTTCCAAGAAGAATAAAGACGTTAATGTTTATTGCCAAAGCCATAAGAGGCAATATTTTCAGATCAGTAGGAGTTGTTCCTTGTTTTGAAAATCAAGAAAAGAGTTAGGGAAATATCAATATAACTGTCCAAAAAATGGTCGTTTACAAACCAATCAATGTGGAAACTAGTTCAAAATCATGCTCAAAAACGAATTCTAAGAAACTAATATTTTGATAACATGGTCGTTACATGCCAATGTCATTAACTTAAATCAACGACCAGTTTGTGATACCTTCGCTTATTGTCCAGTACTCTACTAATCCATGACAAAGGGTCTTCGAATTGCTTGAAAATGGAATTTCCTCCAATTTGACAAACTTGGCAAGCGACCATAAAATGTGTCAACCCACTGGACACCGCACATTTTTTACATACACCTGAGTGATTCGTCATAATCTATCACCGCAATTAGGCTAGTGTATCAAGTATAAGATAGAACGAGACAAAGAAAAGCCAACTCCATCACAACAAGAAACAGTTACAAAGTGATGGCTTATGTATCTTCTTTTTATAGTCCAATTCTAACGCTCTAGGGCTGCTGAATGCACTTGTAAGGTGTTGCCGCATAATCACGACACTCAAAGGCATTTCCGTTTAATTGGCTAATTGTCGGCCAATTTAATTGACTTTGACCAATGTAGCTGCCAACTCATTCTGGACGGTCTGAGCAATGGCGATGACCAATGTGTTTTTCTTTGTGTGCTGCTATTGGACATTTGCTCATTACCTCCATAATTGAACAATCATCCGTGAAGTTTATCGAAAATTGGGGTCTTAATCAGAGGATGGACTGTCATTTGTGGAGGAGAAGTTAAGGTTCATGAGGAAATCATGGCTTGCACAAGTTACATTTTAAAGACATGAAAAGGTTCCGACAATGTCACATCTTAATCTGCGATCCATATCTAATCTAATAATTTTCATGAACAACTAATAATTGCCAGGGAAGTCTTGCAATACGTCAACAACAAGGGAGATTGGTTGGAATCATCAATTATCTCCACACTAAAACTGTTTCGATAAGTTATGGTAAATTAAAACAGGATATCTATATCTTTTTTCGTCTTGGGACTCGCATGATAATGCACCAAGGAAGATCCAGAATAAGTTTAAAAAATGATACCATTACTTTGAGAAAACAAGCAAACCCACAAAAGAACATGTTAGGTACCTCTAAAATATTCATACATTTCATGACTAATATGTTTCTTTCAAACCTACAATAGGGATTTGACCAATTTCAAAATAAAACAGAATAAATAGTTCCTCGTTTAGTAGAAGGAGCAACTATAACATTTAGTCGTGGCAAGCGTTGTTTTAATTCAAGAGGACTTCGGAAGGAAGCATTTTGTGAGGCATCAGGAAGGAAGGCAGACAGATCAACAGATTTGATTCAAGGGTGAAATAGTTGTCAAGTGCCAAATCCTCGGAAGAGCAACGTTCTAATTACCTTGTGTCGCTCTTATGAATGTGAGAATCGGCATTGTTTCTAAACTATAGCACATTAAGGCCTTCATCTAGACCATTCATGTTCATTCGTTCCATACGTATGAAAATTGTACGAATGTTTTCAAAGTTTTTTCCTGAAGGAACTCGAACTCTGATCAAATTAGAGCGGTATGCTTAAAGATTAGAATGACGGGATTTACTAATGATAAAAGAGGCTATACCCATCTCGGCAAGAAATGAATGTATTCTCTTGTTCTCAAGATAGTAGGGTGAGACTCATTTCTTCCGATTAGAAACTTACCGATCTGTGTAGCACAGTCCACTATCCAAAACCAGCTTAAGATGGGTACCACTTTCAACCACATGTTTTCGCTTTTGTTTCCAATTTACAACTGACGAGCTTGAGATGCTGAATACTGCGGAGTGGTTTTGTACTGCAGGGCTACGACAACGTTGTTCGAGTGGTTGAAAGGTGTCTCTTATTCGTTGCCCCGGCGTCGTTAAGAGCAAACATTCTGCCGATGGTTGGACATCCCGAGATCCCCCTAGTATCAAGGAGGGGAAAAGCGCATCTTTTCACGCCGAGCTTCAGTCATCCTCTCTTGCCTGGGGAACCACTTATAAAGGGATAGATTGCGGATATTGCTTGCGGACTGCTGAGTCGTATCTCCTCCCTACGTTAGTTGGCATTAACTGGATTTGAACCCTGGCCACCTGGGGTGAAGATTCCAGCCATTTCAAGGTTCTCCCTAGGCCACTTTGCTACATCAACTCTTGGGATTGATTTAAAGATCTAAGTTGTTCTGTTGATAAGCCCTAGAATCATAGGGCTAAGGATGGTTTTAAGATCAAGCTGAAGTTCTCAAAAAGGCAAACCAAGGATATTTAAACTCATCTCTGACTGATCCCCAGCAATTCAGTAGCAAGGGGGGCCAAATTTCTTTCCTATTGGGATATCTTCTTTCTCGGGCTCCTTCATTGTTTAATTTGCTTCCCTCTAATATTCATAGGGAATATATACATAGGCCTTTCTGATCTGGTAGCATCTTTCAAGTCAGACTTGGACCAATTTTTAGGTGGCATTCCAGATCAACCCTACATTCAAGAACTGACTCCATCTGCCAACTCAAACTCATTGGTAGACCAAATATCATGTAAATATTGAAAGGTAATAAAAAGACAAATTATAACCTTTCATTTTGATAGTACTTGGGATTACATTCCCTGTAGTGGTTAGAAAAGTCCGTGAAAAGTCATACCAAAAATATAGACCTTGTAAAAAAATTAGAACATGAAAAATCCTTTTCGTTTTTTCCCGCTTTGGCTGAAACAAAATTTTTGTGCCAAATTTTTAATTATTTCACATTTTAGCCATTTTTCAGGTTTCTCGACCCTTTTTGGGTTTTTTCTTAATATTTTTCGCAGTTTAGGGCAGTTTTGGCCCTATTATTGTCATTTGGGTCCTTATCCGCTTCCTTCTTAGCTTTAAATCCTCAGTCAGAACCCTTAGCATTTTTCTTGGGTTTGGTTAAGACTGGCTTTACTTACCATTGCAAAGAATGTAACCCTCAGTATGATTAAAATGCAAGATTATGATTTGCTTAGCTCTTGCCCTTTAGACTTTTTACAGTAATCGGTCTACCAATCAATTTAAACATTAAATTCAACACCCTTTCTTCAGTTTGAGGCAGTCTGCAAAAAAAGAGAGAGCTACAATTGAGGTACATTTTTTTTAATTTTTGCACCTTGTTTTTACATTTTACACTTTGCTTCACATTATCCGAGCTGTTTTTTTGTCCTTTCTCACTTTTTTTGCATATGCTCAACGTTAAAAAAAGTCATCTAGAAAGGCAACTTTATCTTTTTTGAGGTTTAGCAATCAATATTGTTTTAAATGTGGTTTTGAAAGCAAGAAACCGCCTAAGAGAGCCCAAAGAAGCCATTATCCGCATTTTGCCCTTTGTAGTAAGGAAACAATGGAATCACCTGAACCCTCAAAATCATCTCTTATTGGAATATGATATCATTTTGCTTTAACTTCAAATAAGGTTGACAAAGACATGGTAAAAACATTTTTGATGGTTCCAAACATTAGTCTCTGCTTAATCTTTAATATGATTACAAACATAACTGATTTATCATTGTCATATTATTCACAGTTTGGTACTTAACCCAGGTGCACTAAAGTGACTTGTTTTGGCACAACCTAATGAGTTTAGTGCCTCAGCTTAGGAGGTCTCAGGTACAATTCAGCAATCCTGACTTTTTGTGTTTCCAACTTTCCCAAAAGGCATTTACGGCAATACACGGACTAAGAATGTAAAAAATAGTGCTTGAAACTTGTCTTCAGAAAGGTTGGAGAGGAGAATTAAAGTAGAGAGCTTCCACTTGACTGAGAATCTTTCTGTGCGCAAGATCAGTGCTCTCTCTGCCACTTACTTATTTTAATCTTCAAGCATGTGATTGATTGTTTTTTCAATTAACAATGCCGGAATATTCCACGTCTTTGTTTTGTCCTGAGCAGTCTAATTTGTTTTGTTAATTCTGGTGAACAATCTAATAAAATCAAGGAAAATCAGTACCCAAACAACCGACATCTTCTTTCAGAGATTTAAACACATTAGCAAGGATCGCAATTTGCGTATATCAGGGTAGAAGAAAAAAAATCAAATTCCCACCCATGTCCATGCTAAAACAACTTGTCTGATGATGCTGGGTGCATTACTGCTCATGAATGTCTACATTCATACATGGGTTGTGGCGCCTTCTGTCCGACCTTGAGCAGGATGTTTCTCATCTCTAAAGCACGAAGAAAGATCACGGGTTGTCCTTCTGAAAATCATCCTAGGTTCTTGTTTCCTTTCTGGCAATCCGAATTTCTTCGTCAATCCCTTGGGCAAGGTACCTAGCTTTACAATTCGGTGAGTGAAATATATTTAATTTGAAACCTTCTTCATTCTTGTGGCAATCGTTAAATGAGTTCGATAAAGATCTTGAGGAAGTTCAGGCCTCAACTAGATGATTCCGTGAAAATTCTCATGAGGAAGAAGAAGTTCAACAATGGTCTCCATGCTCAACTTAAGAGATTATTTTTCATGCATATCTGACGCAGCCAAAATTGGTGAGGCAATTCAAGCCTCTTGGATTTAATTCAGCTATGTCCACTTGGGTTAAAAGACAGGAACAATATTCTTCCTATTGTTTTTATCCAACTCATAAACCAAACCGATGAGGGGGGGGGGAGGGGGCAAATTGGCACAAGTCGTCGGATTTTTTTTTTTGTTCTCCGTGCCAAGACAGTGATATTTTCAATGAACGATCATCCGGATAAATGAGGCTTAATAACCTTTTTTTGACAATGGGCACCCGGGGGAAATGCGAACCCAACGATCAAATTTTCGATATTGTGCTTCTGCGTTTCTGAAGACTCAATCGTAAATGCAATCAAGTGCGTTTCTGAAGTGGTTATTCTATGTTTTTGCATTTCTGAAGAGTAGCAAAAACTCTTGGTTTTTCATTTTCTTCAATTCATTCCTCAACTTAATTAAGCCTTGAGGTACACCCTTAATCAAAAGACAAGTTTTCATCATTGAATGCCACCAACTTCTCTCAAAACGGCTGGGACATAATCAGGGTATGAAAAGATCCTGGAGATGGAGGAGAAAATGATGATGACTTAATGACAGAGTTTCGTTGACAATTACCCTAAGGAAGTGACTTTGAGCACAAACCTGCTTCAAGTCCGGAGATGAATAGGACAAGTAAACACTTACATGCAACATGTACATTGTACAGCCTATGTAGAAGGTACACAGTATGTAAAGTACTTCCGTCATTCCATAACGCGTAGAAATCCCGGCTGATTGATTCCAACTCCTGAACATCGTTGAACAACAATCCAGGCGGAGTTTGCGACCGATTGGTCGAGAGGGACTTTTGAGTCACAGTTCGGTGATCGTTCGTTAATGAATCGCTTCCTAGTTAAAAGCCGCAGAAGCTTTTCTCAGAACAAAGCCCGGCTTTGTTGCTCTAATAAACATTTTAATTCGCCGTGGAGAACGACAAGTTTTTGCATGTGTTCTCATCATGATGACCATATGTCAGTCGGTGCAAAGCCCATAAAAACAACGTCAAGAGCTCCACACAACGTCAATTAAAACATCCCTGGAAAATGGGAACGTTTCAAGGTGTCGGCACGTGAGAATTTAACAACTTATGAGAATTAACCAATCACAGCAATCATAGTGATAGGAAGACCGAAAAAAGCTCACCTAAAACATATTTACACGCTATTCCATCCTGTGAGAGAGTCCGGACGAAGCTGCCATTTTTTTGAATTCTCATGCGGCCTTGTCCACGGAGGTCCAGAATTCCAGAGTTCCCTTGATGCCTCGAAAAACGTGGTCTCGTGTCTAATGTTCAAGTGCAGGTCTTTCCGAGATTTACGTTCCCATTGTCACTCTCTTTCAAGGTTTGGAAGGTTTTTGTGATATTATATCGTGGAGGTGATGGGGCCTGCGCCAGAACTAAACTAGGCTCCAAGGAGGCCTGAGTAATAGTTGGAACGGATTTATTGATCAGAGATCATGACAAGGAATACGACAATGAACTACGAAATTTTTGAGAATGCTTCAGAGAATTTCACGAGGGCACGATATGGTTGGACAACGGTGTCTAGTATAATATGCACATATCACAGGGTCTTCCATGGTTCAAGCAGAAAGTTATCCCAGACGGTTGTGGAGCTTCTCTATTAGAGCTATGCATGGGATCCGACAGGGTCCCCAAAAAGTGATTTTTTGTAATCCGAATCCGAGAATTTTTTTCCCAATTCGACCGAATCCGAATCCTAAATTTTCTGCTCGATCCGAATCCGAATTTTTTCCGGATCCGAATCTAAATCCGAATCCGAGATGTACTTACCTAATCAATTGACAAAAAACGAGGTCATTTAACTATTACTAAATGTGCCTTTTGCCACTGCAACGTTTTAAAATGATGAGATTGAGTGGAATTACCTTAGTCAGAATATAATCTTCCTGTTGCAATAATGTCATTTTTTGTAGCAATTGTCCTAACTATATGCTTCAATTGTAGTAGCATTGAATATAATTCTGTTCTCAAAATGGTGCAAAAGTTGTGCATTAAGAGGCTTGATATATTGAGATATTCTAATTGCATTTTTCCTGATATTGACTGTATGGACCGCTAATACTTTGATCCTTTTCTTATTTTCTGAAATTTTGGGTTTCTTTATTTGTGTGGGATTCATTTAATTATCTTGCAATTTTGGACTTGGATCGGATCCGAACCCAATCCGAATCCGGACCTGAATGAAATGTTTGATCCTACCGAATCCGAATCCGATTTTTTTCCAAATTCGAATCGGAATCCGAAGATTGTTTGTCAATCTAATCCGATCGGATTCGGATCCGATTGGATCCTACTTTTTCGGATCCGATGCACAGCTCCATTTTCTATCCTGACTTGGACCCGGAATGTGATGCCCCCTAATTCGCGAAAAATATTCATTATATAGTCGAACTTGAACATCTTGTTGTTTCAGGTTTGTCTCCCTCTCCCCTGGTGAACGTGGAAATGGGGAGACAATAGTGCAACCTCGAAGTGATGAATGATGAGATGATCTCTAAAAAGGTGCCTTTTTGGGCGAAGATTTTTTTATTCTCATTTTTTTTTAATTTTTGGTTTTATTCTTCACAAGCTTATCTAACCGCTACAGGGAATGTAATCCCCAGTACTATTAAAATGAAAGGTTAGAATTCGTCTATTTATTACCTTTCTTTCTTTATATGATATTTGATCTACCAACAAATTTGAGTTGACAGACCGAGCTAGTCCTTGAATGTAGGGTTGATCTGGAATTCTACTCAAAAATTTACCTGGTTTAGGAATAGGGTTAGCTCTAAAACTCCGAAACTGAGCTATCCTATTTCTCGCCTTTCTTTGCGCCTCTTCTTCGTAGACAGAGGTACACACACCGTACATTAAAGCACGTCTTATGTCTCAAGGACTGACGGCACATGTACGGGCGGAAAAAAGGACAATATACCTTTCAACATCCCTTCATCCTATTCTATTTCTCAAGGCCGAACTTGAGAAGTTTTTGACACCATTTGGGGTGGTCAAACTTACAGCCTTTTCCTTCTTCAGGACAAGGCTGCTTCCGGTAAACAGAACAGACTGTTTTCTGTACAACTGTCTTATTCTGATCTTTTTCAAGAGGAGCTGCTAATTCAACCTCTACATAAGGTCAAATCAGTCGACTTCTCAACTACTGGGTGAGCCTGTCCTTCAAGCAGCACCCTGGTTTCATTGACCCAAGCAACTAAAGCCTCTGTAATAAAGGGCTTATTGAGTACGGAAGGATTTTTTTTTTTTGGTGCGGACTTCCTTACCGCTACCGGGATTGGAATCCCAGCAGTTGAAGACGAGAAGATTATTTATTATAAGTTGACTTTTATAATATATATATATATTATTGATCGACCAACGAATTGGAGTTGGCTGATCTGGCTAATCCTTGAATATAAGGTTGATCCGGAATTTTAGTCAAAAAACTTGTCCAAGTCTGACTTAAATATTGCTACTGGATCAACCCCTACATAAACCCTACGAATATTTGAGGGAAGCAAATTGAACAATGAAGGAGCCCGAGAAAGAAGAGAGTTGGACTTCATTGTTTTAACTAGCCTGGATTCTCGAGGGCTTGAAGGTGCTCTCAATACGCACATTAAGCCTCTACGGTCACTACAATTGACCCTAAATCCTGGGTTGGGACAAAGCTCATGAATGCTTTTGAAAACGTACAATATCAGATACCTTTCGTACAATCCCAACCTTCTAACCTCTCCCAATACGAGAGCTCTCTATTCTTCAATGTTTCCTAGTAAAACATCTTTGGACACTGCTCGAGCTTTTGCCAACCTGCTGAACTAATTGGAGCCCAAATGTGAGAGGCATATTCAAGATGCGGCTGAACAATTGACGTGTGTAGCTAGTTAGCATCTTGATAGCATCGTGATCTGATAGTCTGGACTTAAATGTGCGATATATCCAACCGCATGTTTGAAAAGCTTTACCAACTTTCAACTGGATATGCTCATCGAACTTTCCATTATCTTGGAGGACTACACCTAAATCCTTCATGGATGAGACCTGCTCAATGTCCTTACCTTCATCATCTAATAGTGGAGTGTCTAATGGCGTCGACCCAAAGGTCATTGAACGGAATTTCATTCCATTCAAGGCCATGTTACTTTAGTTGGGAAAAATGCATAAAGGGTGAAAAAAAGATGCAAAACAGCAAAAAAAGTTGTCATGTTGGCAAAAAGTCGATCTAGGCCGTTTTAAGTCTCTTTTTTGTATGTTTTCTGTTACAAAATGCGTGACACTAATTTGTATTTAAACAATTATCTATTGGTTTTTTTTCCTTTTCATTTACAAGAAAATTAAGATTTATTTCTTGCAATGTTAAAACACTTTGTTTTATTGATACGGGTGTTATGGTATACAATTGGTTCTCTTCTGCGTTATTTCTAAGGCCACTCTTATTTGTTAAATGAATTTGCCCTTAGTATGGATCAAAACGGCTAGAAGTGTTCTGAAATGTGAAAAAAGTAAGAAACAAGTCAAAGAAGAGTCAAAAAGTGGAAAAAGGTTAGAAAGGGGGGAAAATTGAAAATTTGGTCCACATGTTTTCACCATTTTATATTGTTTTGCAAGTGAACGCACCGATTTGTGCAAGATTGAAGTTTTTTCAGCTTCAGCTTGATCAACTTGTATTGATGCTGGATTTGCTTTTGGGGGATGACCTACACGGACGATCATCATGTTTGTTTCGGATGCATTGGCTTTTAGCTTATTTTATGGCATGCAGTTCAGTGTGACTCAATATTTTTTCCAGTTGGTCGGGATTTGCTCGATAGACCAGGATAGACAAGTAACTGCAATCGAGCCATCGGCTATACATGTGAAACCGGTACGGAACTCCTGGAGAACGGAACGGAACGGAAAATGTATACTAGAAGAGAGATAGAAATGAGGAGAGAGCATTGAACCTTGAGGTGACCCAATTTCCACTCGGATGGGATCGGAATGTTCCTCATCGCTACAAGCGCGTAGTTCCCTCTAAATCAGAAATGATCCGACCCATCCCATGGCTGTCCTTCCAAATCCGCTACTTCCCTACATGTCCATCAGAATGTCAGGGTTCACACAGTCAAGATAAAATCAGATCAAATTGCAATAAGCTACAATTCATTGGCATTTGCAGTCACGAGGTTTTTGTAGACTTAGCACAATGCAATCAGGGTGGAATGATCTTTGTGGAAGCCATGTTGTCCTGCAGGGATAATGTTCTCGGTCCCAACATTTGTTCATAAGCCAATTCTTGGGCAATCTTTGATACATCAGAAAGCAATACGATGGGATTGAATGTAGTTCTTTTTGAAAATTAGCTTTGTTACTTATTCGTTTGGTTATGTACCCTTCTTCTGTATGCAGCTCGAAGATGGTAGCTTAGTGATTACTTTCCCATTAGGGGTTACAAGACTTTTTTTTACCTTATTACTGTCGTAGGCATGGTCGAATCTTGAACTATATCTCTCATTGATTAACGATCTGTTACTGGTTGGACCGGTTTTAATAAGTTGCGACAGATCTAGCACATGGTAGCTTCAAACATGTACGTCAAAATAGCGTTCTACGCAAACTCTAGAGGTGCGATATGTTCTTCATTCTCTCACATAATTGAGCACCATCTGTTATTTGAAGGCGAAGGATTGTCTTGAAATGAAATCAAGAATCCTCCTTGAACGTCAGGGTGTCGACAAGGCAGAATAAAAGTCAGGTCCATTTTAGCATGAACCCCCACGTTATCATTCCGGGTTATGTTCAACGCGTCGAAGACCTCTTCCAAGTAAGCTTCTGGACTTCTGGAAATGTTGCAACCAAAATCTAATTCCTTTAAGACCAGGAATGTGGCGAATTGCTTGAAGAAACTCTTGAACTTGCGAGTCGAATGGGCGGGGTTGTTCTTCCTCAAGATGGGCAAAAAGGTGTCAAAACTGCTTTTCAAGTTTTGATCCCACCCCATGATTATGTTGAACGTAGCAAAGCGATAGAAGGACTGAATTTCTTCCTTCCAAGGCATCAGCAAATCCATCAAAACAAGGCTTTGTACTCCACATATATATTTGCTAATCCTATCAAGGGTCATGCTGGCAGCCCTGGCGAAACAGCCATAAAATGAGGATCCCAAGTCCTTAGTTAGGTTCTCAAATGGGTTAAAGGGTTAAAAAAAAGCCCCGGGCCTTGCACATCGACTTTTCCAATGTATTTCTCATACACCTTCGGAAAGGCCACGGTCAGTTCCCGAAATTTGATTACATTTTCCAAGAACGAACAGAAGGCCTCCACGATATCCCGCCCATCATTGGGTATCTCACGAACGGTGTAAATGCTTAAACATTCAAACAAAAACGATCTTCCGTCCAACCAGCCTGAATAAGGAACGCCACTTTGCCATAATTTGGTTAGTCGACACAAATCGTTGACATGAGGTGGTTGCTGCTTCACAGATTGAATGGCAATCTCCGTTAAGGCTGGTGAACAAAGGCTCTTTGTTTGAATGGGATCCAAGCTCATCAATCTATAGACCTCTTTGGTTGATAGAAACTAGGGGCATAAACGAGATCAATGTCGATGCCATCCAATTGAAAGGACAGGGCATTCTTCCCACCGAAGTCCTCATCCTCGAGGCCTAATTCCACTTGAAGCATAGACCTCCATTCGTCAAATACGACCTCTCTCATCTGCATAGGGTCCAAGTGGTCGTATCCATTTTGCCTTTTGGTCTTGGCTTTGGTGGAAACGAATACAACGATATCCAAATCCACTTTGAGACATGTATCGGTCCTTTTGCCATAAGATCCGCCAGGGGCGCATCGGTCGACTTTGAACTTGTTCTTGGGGTTTTGAAGGAGGACAATCAGTTTGTGGGTGACTGCACGTACTCGCTCCAATGCCTCTGGTGGTGGGATAAACTTTTGCTGAATGACCTCATTCAACCAGGCTTTAAGGGTGTACTCCCTTTTGAGCCTGTGAGCCTTTTGAAAAGTGAAGTCAGTCACTCTCCAACTCATCTCAAACATTAAGTGTGCTTATTTCAATGAAATTGACTTCGGCATACTTGCCGAATGGATATGCCTTCTTTTGTATTCTTTCTTAAAAATAGTAAGACAAAGAATAGTGTTGGGATGGGTAAGGCGAAAATAAGAATAATTTACCTCAAACAAACAATCAAAATATTTTTTATCCATTGATTGAATTGCTTCGGAAAACTAGCCTTACTCCGTCATGGCATCATGTCAGCATTAAACAGAAAGAAAATATTAATAACAGGTTTTCTTAGAGGATTACCCGGGTTTATAGCGGTTTGTCTCTTGGAGAAGAATTGATTACCATGCAAGTGTTTCTCCAGCCGTTTGGAGGCAGTACCTTCAAGGTCAAAAAGCATACCCAACGGCCTTTCAGCTGTCAGCCATCCTATTACAAACAGGTCTGCCTGACAAAAAGTGCAAAACGTCAAGGCTTGTAAGAAACAAAAAATGAGCGTGAAAGTTCAAAAAAGGTGCAAAAAGGTCGAAAGTGTGACAGAAGGTCCAAACAGAATCAAGAAAGATGGCATATTTGTCATGGTATGGCCAATTGATAAGGCGCCTTCTTAAAACGCCAAGTTGTGTCTCAATTACGTAACACACTGGTAACAATACCCTTTAAAGTTTTGAAGAAAATTCCCAAACACATCTTGGCATTTTTCTACATCATAAAATTATGGGGAACAATCTTGATTGTTTTTCTAACATGTTTTCTTGTCCACATAAAAAACTTACATACCTAAAAACATTATAAAAACTAAAATTTTCAAAAACTTATTCCATGACAACTGGGAGCATACTCAATTAGCTCTTGATTATAAATTATGAAATCATTTATTATACCGCTACTTAGTTACATAGTATTTAATGGTCCAAATTTCATTGTTTATAGCCCCAAAATGCCCCGGTTATATCATAAATCAATTTCCCAACAAATTGATATCGATTATCAATATCGCATCAATACAAGATTTTTTTCTTGCATAGTCTCAATATAGCTGAAAATACTATACATACAATGTCACTTAAAACACTAAAAAGTAATCTTTGAAAATGGGTTTTACAATCATCATGTGATGACTTAGTTACGCATTCACTTGAGTTCTGAAGACTCTGCATATATCAGACAATGTTATTTTTTTGTATAAAAAAAATTTCATTCCTGTTTTGGAGCTCGCTAAGAACTCTCGCATTTTGAGTTTTCCCAGGAATTTCGAACCAAGGTGTGACTTCCTCTGTTGCTCTTTGATTGCTGTGCACGTATAGTGTTCGTGGTGTTTGTTTGTGGGTGAATGAACGGGGATTGCCATTTGGTCACTCAATTAGTTTTGGTTTTTCACAGCTCTTTGGTAAGACGTAATTACTTTAAAACCTAATAAATTTATTGCTCATTTTTTTTTTTAGCTTTAGCAGTTCCTCTCTGATCTGTATTGTAGTATGATACCGCGGACGCTTCGTATGTCCGGAAAAAGGGATACCTTGAACTCGTTTGCAGCAAGTTGTCAAACGCATATATTCAATGATAACACTTGGCTTGTAACGTTACACAATGGCTCATTGTAATCAACTGGTTTTTGGGCGGGAATTTCCATAAGCAGGGGGCGCGTCTAATCGTTCGCTTGGGTAAGTTTAATTTTGCACGTCACAGCTGGCGCCATCTATTGCCTCCATGCGGCACTTTCATAGTATTTGTAGTTCCAAATCGTCATGTGCAGTTCTTTAGTTTGATTGGATTGGTCCTTGACAATACGAATTTATTGTTCATTACTGTGTTGATTTCATTTTGTGTTAATCAGTTTGTTGAGTTTGTTTCTGTGTTTTTTGCTTTGTTTTCCTAGTTTACATATGTCCTTGATTCCTTGCTTTTCTCTGTCCCTTACTTCTTGTTTACTATCTCCATCTTAGATTTATATGGTTTTATATGATTTATATAGTTTGATGTGAAGTAGTTCATCCCTCTTTTGCTCTGTTGTCCTGTATCTCACGACAAGATTGCATAGCCTTTTAGTTCTTTTCTTTTTCTTGGTCTCTTGATTTTGCTGCTCATAGATAGTTCCTCCTGCATTCATGATGGAATATATTTTAAGATTTTCATTGAGGGACTGGAAAGACTGGACTGGTCAGTCGATGTTGTCGATCTTGATTTTGCCAAGGCCTTTGATAAAGTAGATCATGGCCTTTTGTTGAATAGACTTCATGACATTGGGATCCAAGGCAAGGTTCTCAATTGGATGAGAAGCTTCATTCAGAATAGGAAGCAAATTGTTAAGGTCGAGGGATCCCTTAGTGACATACATGATGTCAAGCCAGGTGTTCCCCAGGGATCCATCTTAGGGCCTCTCCTATTGAAACTAATTAAAAATGGATTCCTTAAGACTTCATTGATATTTGTGAAATTTTCAGTGACGGCTCAACTAATTGTCCATTGGGCGGCTCTAAAACAAATTTTCTAAAATCTGCTCTTTTGAAGGCTTTAGATAAATATGGTTGTATAAGGTTTTAAGTTAATTCTAACTTCTGTGAAAAAAATAAATAAATAAAAAAAAATAGTGGGACGAAGTTGATAGTGATTTATTCTGAATGAGGTCATGGAATGGGCAGACTCGTTTTTTCCCTTCCTTGTTTCACGTTCAATGGTTAAGCTACGAGGGGTATGTCACTTAAACCGGTACTCAGTGCATATATTATATGATAATTCAGATATCTAAAAATGGTCATTAGGCATTGAAAGATCTTTTTGAACGGCGGCACTTTATTTTTGCATAAACAAACAAAAATTCAGCTAATTTCCTGTAAATTTGAAATTTCTTTAGTGTATAGCTGGAAGCACTGGATGAGCTTTAATCAGGGTAGTTCTTGCGACGATTGTGGTGCAGCCTGGCTAGCCCACACAGCTGAAACCCAAGCCCGTCCTTTACACGTCTCTATAGTACCGTAGCTACAGAGACGTGCAAAGTACCGGATCGGATATCAGCTGTGTGAGCTAGTCAGGCTGCGCCACAATCGCGTCAAGAACTACCATAATTTTAGCACATCCAGTGCTTCCAAATTTTCATTGACAAGTTTGTTCGCCATTTTTGGAAATCGTTCGAACAATATTTTGAACCATTTAAGTCCAACATTCATTTGATAAAGATGACACATTACATGGCAAGTGACAAGAACATGCAGAAAATACTAAAAAAATATTTGGTGCCAACTTTTTGTCATCAGTAAGAAGTGTGGTGACACTTCATTCACGGTTGAACCGGAGGGTATGAAATCCCAAAGCTTTACACCTCTCTATGGAGATGTTATGATTTTTTTCTCTTCAACACATGAATCGATCAATTGTCGGTATTAACTCAACTTGAAAACTAAGTCTAGGAATTTTTGCTCGATATGCTAATCTATTCAAGGTTCACTCATGCTTTAATATGCATCATGATTTATTCAAGAATGAATCATTGGTGGGGTAAAGTGCCTGTTAAGGTATCTCAGTACATTCATGAAGGTAAAGACGGATTTTCGTTGCTTTCGCCTCAGTTCTCCTCAATCTCCTCCACGTGTTTGATGTAAGAGAGAAACACGTCCCAAATCACAGTGATGAAGTTGATGTACAAAACGCGATATTTGGGGGGAACCCAGACAAAGTTGACATATTGGGTGGGGGGCCAGATGAACCAGTCAAACTGAAACAAGATTTTTAAGTCGAAAACTGTGCCAAGTTTAGCAATTTTTATGTTTTAGAATTTGAGGATTTTATCACAATATTACATACGAAACACAGTTTTGAACTGAGGTATATCTCTAGGATGTCCCCATGAAAATGTTGAGTTCCGGCGCTTTAGAAAAATGCGCAAATCATTAAACCTCTAAAATTCATCAAAAACAGAGCTGTCACTTTTTGAGCTTCAGATTGCTCCCTTGGTAGCTTCTTTTCTGCTTTGCTTACCGCTACTGATAATGTTATCAATTTCTAGTAGTGCAGGATGGCAAATTCATAATATTCAACTCTCTTTATTTTCATAGTTTTACCATTTTCCGGTTCATGCTCATCCTTAGGCTGTATAATCCTAAAAGTGTGCTTGTAACAAATCTTCAAAATGTTTCCTTTACTTTACATCACTTTAAAAACGTGTTCAAGTAGCAAACTTCGAAATAATATCTGTTATAGTGAGATTTCTGCATAGTTTCTCGACTCTCTCTCTTCACATTACGTATCTACATTTTACACAATTTGAAGTACCAAGCCAGTGTAAAATAGACATGAGGGCTTTCCCTAGATATTCATAATTTCATAAATGTCGAAAATAACTTTTTTATTCGGTTCGTCCTCATTTTGAAACGCATGGACAGCATCAATGAGAGATGGGTAATTTTCGTGTTTTTCTTACGCAATGTCATACAAAATTTGACAAAAGTTTCAATATAAGTTTCATGCATGTTGTCCGGATCGGCTTATTAATATGTGAGTTAAGAGCCGAGAATAATATTAACTCTCAGCGTCTCAAAATATGTCATAGAACCAAAAAAAAGGGTCTTGGACCCTTGGAAGAACCATTTTAATTTTCAATTGATATCACTCCATTTCATTCAATTATCAATGAGACCTTTGCTCCACCAAATTATTTTGTTTGCCGATTTTGTGCGCCTGTTCATCTAAATATTGACATTGTAGCTTCTGTTTCATTCGTCTAACATAAGTGCAGGACAATTGAATGGTCACAAAACTGTCCTATCACATTGTACAGGTAACACTTACGGCATAAATGTAGGGAAATTTGGCCACGAATTCGGTCCAACAGCCGGAGAAGGTATTCTTTTCCAGCAATCCGATCCCATAGAAGAAGGTGAGGGCAAAGAAAGGCGCTGCGATGAGTTGATCGGCCAGGATCTTGATTCCAACCGTGCGAAGATCTCGTTTGGGCAAGTACTTGTCCAGGAACGTGTACCAATAATGATGAGGCGGGCCCTGACTCAGACCCACGAGAAACATACGCCCTGAAACGAACGATGAATGTACTGTAATCGAGTAATTTACTTATTATTTGGATTCAGTTGAACAAAGTCAATATTGATATATAGCATTCTTCACAAAGGGCAAATACATAATCACTTGCAGATAAGGTAAATGACGTTATTTTGCCTCCATGATCAGATTGGGGAATGATTTTCAGCATATTTGAATTCAGAATGTCCAGCCACGTAGAACCGAGCGTTTTTAGTACTTTTACTGAAGCAAACATTGTGGAAAGCGGAGCAATGAACACAAAGAAGATGAAGAAACAGATTGTCAAACAATAATCTACTTCTAATAAGCATGTCCTAGTGAGCGAAAATCATGATCATCTGTAAGATGATCTCTTGTCAATGGGAAATTCAAACTCAAAAATGTGGCCGAATGTTTTATCAATTACAACGACAAATAGATGTTTTTGGGATCAGATTCACATAAAAAATGAGTACTACCAAGTCAATACTCATTGAAGATAAACACCTACACCACTCTATATAATAATGATATTTTTTTTCTCCACCATTGTGTTGGCACCAGATCTGGCTATTATGACTTATAACTCAGATGTACAATGTTTGCAGGCGAGGTTCAAAAACCCAAGACCGGCCATTACATGGTAGCCAATATCGTCAACATCATCAATATTATCAATATTATTATCCTACCCGTTCTAGATGCATTGAACTCGTGTGGTGAGGGCGTGTGTTTTTTGCGGTATTTTTCGATCCTTTGCTCTATGATGTCTCCACCGCCTAATAGGAAGCCACATGTGATGGTGTTGGTCCAAGCCAAGTGCTTACTAAAGCCCTTTTCTACCAGAACTTTGACTTGTCGAAACATGGTTGTGTGTTATTGAGCAAATATCAGGTATAATTAAAAGATTACCACCATTTTAGGCCCATAGTTGACCACCACTTATGACATACAGTGGCCTCCATTTTTGACGTTATCTATCGTCCCATCGGTTTGTTTTGACCAAACACGTTTTTGTTGTCATAGAAGCGCTCAGGGTGACTGGAGGGATGTCTACAACTTACAGTCAGACTCACTTGACTGACGAGGCTATGAGAATAAAGGGAGCAGTTGTTCAAAAAAACATGGTTCTGATTTGACTTACATTAGTTCATTTACCCTATTATTATCAATCGAAACCAAAAAAAAACCCCAAAATTCAAATCATCAAAATTTGGCCACATTTGCTTTCCCAACAGCAAACCCAAGGTTTTCTGTCAGTGAATCTCGGCCACAGGGACAACTTCGACAACAGGATATTCCGCCAGATAGGAACTCCCCCCATGGACAACTCCATCATGTCGAACTCCGCTTGATCGGAGTAAAATCCGTCGATGAGGAGCTTCCCCAGCTACAAATTGTGTTACTTTGATGAGGCAAAACTTTTTGACTCCTCCTTCAAGCAATTTTCATTCAATATCTGGGATCACAGTGTAGTTTGGCTTTCAAGGTGATAATTGAAGATATACAAAATGAAGAGTTCAATTAAGGTAGCGGATTTCACTTTTGGGAGACATTGCCCTGGACGTTGAAGTTTACCCCGGGGTAGTTCACTGTTGGGGGTAAAACAGCGAGAAACAGGCGGTAAAAGCCAAGTACTTTTGTAGATATGAAGCCCACTGCC
>NC_081451.1:8713234-8745764 GCF_007210705.1 Tigriopus californicus
ATGACTCGCCTTTTAAATGAGGAGGGCACGGGAAAAATGGTTTTCGAGGGCCAAATAATCACTAAAGAATTTTTTTGAAAGCACCAAATGATGAGATCAATTTAAAAGGCTTTGAAGTTGTCTCCCAACTTGGACCCCCAAATTAATACCTTGCACCATGCCGGTTTCAAGATCAAATTTGGTCCCTTTGGGTGCTTCATTTTATCGACCTCTCAAGGCAAAGAGACCTTGACTAAAATGCAAATGCTTTTATATCTCCTCTTTTGCTTGTTTTGAGGTTCTATTTGAATCTTTAGGAATAGGTTGAAAAAAGCAAGTAGGAATAATGTGAGAATTAGAGAACAACTAGTAAATTGCAACAAAACAAGAAGATTGAGACAATGCAGTATGCAGTATTTAAAGGAGGTTCAAAGAGTATCTTTTACAATACGCCTTCAAAAGGATCCATGAGCTTTTTCCTCAACCAGAATTCGGAAACAAATGTAGTGAACGTCAACGTTTACACTTTTGAGCCCTCCAAACCATTTGTTGTGGCTCCAATCCACGGCCTATTCACTCCGTCTGGAGGTCAAATCTTGCCCCGATGGCGTGGGAGAAATCGCTTTGTTTTCATTACTGAGCTGACGCACATTTCAGCCACCAGGGACCTCTAGTGTTTCTTGGTCTTGCCCATAGCCGTTCTTGAAAAAGTGATCAGACGGCAAAGGCTTACTTGGTACCGAACTTCAAAAGCCTATCCTAAGGTGCCTCCCAGAGCCAGCGTTTATCATTTGTTACATTTTTAATCGAGGGCGGAGTAACTTCCCCTAGAGCTAAATGTTTCTGGTCAGTGATTGGGCGATTGTTAAATGGACGATGGATTTCAGAACACAAGCAAAAATTCAGTCACATAGATGACTGCATGATTACCATAAATAGTTTTGGGGGCAAAACGTGGAAAAACATTCGCTCCCAAAAAGTTTTATCTCGTGGTGCTAACGCACACAATTGTTATTTGCCGTCTGTACGATTCTCAGTCAGTCGGCCAATTTACGTGCGAACTTATGGGTTTCAAGATAAGAATAATTTACGCCTGATCACGGACTCATAGAGATGTGGACTGCGTACGCAAGCATATATTTCTTTTCTCCTAAACCGTTTACTTAATACCAAATAAGCACTACATACGACCACAAGATCTGGGTGAACAGAGGAACTTGCCCACATTTGAGCCACAAATTATGCTTAGAGAAATCAGAGGACATGTCCAAAGTTATGTAGTAAACACTATATCAAATTCAAATTTTCGGCCTGATCTTGGTCACCAACATAACCTTTTGATAATATAACTTTGAAACTGACCGCTTTGAAAGTAAATAATATAAAAATGAGCTGCCTTTAATCGAAGAGATCAACTTTTCCTTTTTTATTGCTTTAATTCAAAAAGTGGCTCAGATTTCCTATGACCAAGAGCAGGCGCGCCCGATTTGGGGGGGGAGGGAAGCTCGTTCACAGTCCATATTTCTAGAAGTTCGTGGCCTGATTCATTTTGCGAAAAGCATTTGCTTATGCGTGCAAAGCATAATGCCATTTCCAATGGGACCGTAGAGAGAGAGAAAGCAATCATCAGAAAAGTTTCATCAACAACATGAGTTGGAATGTGACAGACACCAATTCCCAACGGGCTCACCGTCAAAACACTCTTAAAGCTCGGTTGAATGGGGCCACTCAGCAAAAGTTTATCCCGCCCCCAGAGGCATTGAGGCGAGTACGGGAAGTCACCCACAAACTGATTGTCCTCCTTCAAAACCCCGAGAACAAGTTCAAAGTCGACCGATGCGCCCCTGGCGGTTCTTACGGCAAAAGGACCGATACTTGTCTCAAGGTGGATTTGGATATCGTTGTATTCATTTCCACCAAGGCCAAGACCAAAAGGCAAGGTGGATACGATGATTTGGACGATATGCAATTGAGGAATGATGTGTTTGACGAGTGGCGATCCTTGCTTCAAGCACAACTGGGCTTTAAGCCTGAGGATTTCAGTGGAGTCGTTGCCTTGTCCTTTCAAATGGATGGCATAGACATCGACTTGGTCCCCGCCCCAAGTTTCGACCAAGATCCCACGGAAAATGCCACCAAGGTCTATAACAAGATGACATCGTTTACCGACAAAACTGGAAGTGCTTATTCTGCGGCCTTGACAGAGGTTGCCATTCAATTTGTGAAGCAGCAACCTCCTCATACCAACGATTTGTGTCGCTTGACCAAGTTTTGGCAAAACGGCGTTCAATATGCAGAACGTGTGGACGGAAGATCGTTTTTGTTTGAATGTTTGAGCATTTACACCGTTCGTGAGATGCCCAATGGTGGGAAGAATATCGTGGAGGCCTTCTGTTCGTTCTTGGAAAATGTAATCAAATTTCAGAAACTGACCGTGGCCTTTCCGGAGGTGTATGAGAAATACATTGGAGAAGTCGATGTGCGAGGCCCGGGGCTTTTTTTACCCTTTAACCCATTTGAGAGCCTAACCAAGGACTTGGGATCCTCATTTTATGGCTGTTTCGCCAGGGCTGCCCGCATGACCCTTGATAGGATTACCAAATATATCTGTGGAGCACAAAGCCTTGTTTTGATGGATTTGCTGATGCCTTGGAAGGAAGAAATTCAGTCCTTCTATCGATTCGCTACGTTCAACATAATCATGGGATGGGATAAAAGCTTGAAAAGCCGTTTTGACACTTTATTGCCCATCTTGAGGAAGAACAACCCCGCCCTTTCCTCTCGAAAATTCAAGAGTTTTTTCAAGCAATGCGCCGCAATCCTTGTCCTAAAGGAATTAGATTTTGACGCCAACATTTCCACAAATCTTAATGGTTACTTGGAAGAGGTCTTCGACGCATTGAACATAATCCGGAATGATAACGTGGCGGTTCATGATAAAATGGACCTGACTTTTATTCTGCCTTGTCGACACCCTGACGTCCAAGGGGGATTCTTGATTTCATTTCAAGTAACGCCCTCCAATAACGGCTGTTCAATTATCTGAGAATCCTTTTTTTGTGCATTTTTGTGCGGTTTTGAAATATTTGTGTGGGTTTTCTCCTTTGCACTAAATTAAAGATGTTATTGACTAGACAGTTTCATTTTGCCATCGACGAAGGACCAGCTAATTGCTGGTTATGCAAGAGGCCATCAGCTATGGAAATCGTTTACCAATCGCAGATTTGTAATCTTTATCAAGGAAAGCGTCATCATTGAACGGAAACTGTGTTTTATGAAAATCAACCGAATACATTCTTCAGTAAAGAGTAAGGATTGCCAGGGGCCAGATGATGGACGTTGACCCTTAATTGGTCATTCTGTTCCTTTTGTATCTTTCAAGATTCTTTCCCTATTACCATTTTTTTCAAGAAGCCTTTACAGGAACCTTTATTTCACTCATCCCAAATAGGATATTGTAGCAGGAGGCTACTAATTGAGCTCTTGCTCGGATGGATTTGGAATGCGTTTCTATATATGTTCGATCTGGCATTGAAATGGACACACTCTACGTCTACTGGAATAATAAACCATACCAAATATCTACAATATGTTTCTCAATATACCTTAGATTTATGCTTAGTCCTAAATTCTGACAAATGTTAACAGGAATTACCGGCTGCAAGATTGATCAGTTTTGGCTCATTTATTTTTATTTGATGAAAGAGGAGAAAAATTGACTGTAAATTGTAAAAAAAATTGGTCAAAATTATAAAAACAAGGTTAAAAATTATAAAAAGGAAAAAAATGAATACAAGGCATATTTTCTAAAAATATATGGAAAGAGGAAAAGGTATGTGAGCGACTATTTGATACTATCTGAGCTTGAAACGAAAGGTGCCCTTGTATAACATCATAGCATACGTTTAGTCGAAGTAAGTTTTGTGCAAGGGAAGATTCATAAAGTAGCGTTGAAATTCAGGACTGACAGAGTAGTTGCTCAATTTGATTAATTTATGCCATTCCATTGTCAAGATTACCCACGTCTCTTGCAGTAAACTGCATGGAGTTGATTAAGGACTGTAAGGTTACTTGCCTCTTTCATTGAGGTCTGCAAACTACTTGAGCTAACATTAGTCTAAACCTTGGTTGCATATATGCAGGAAGGCATTTTATTTTTGGTCTGAATTTTTATTTAGAGTCCGAAAATAAGTGTGTCCAAAAGTGTCCAAAAAATACAAAACTGGAAAAAGTACAAATCTCTCAGAAAACTTATTTGAAACTGATATTTTATTTTAGAAATTGCTTATTGATGGTGTCAAAAGCGAAATAAGTCTTTAAAACCTTTGTCATATACCTTTAAGGGGCCAAAATAAGATTTATTTTGGAAACTTTAAAACAAAACGGAAATTATTTGTCAGCTGTCTAAACAGGCAAGTTGCTACTTTATGTACATGTATATTCACAAAGTTTCAACTAATGATTCCATTTACTGGTTATCATAAGAATTAGGTAAAAAATGCGTGAATGTGTGTTTAAAAGTTATTGCTTGTCTACCCACAAATTGTACCCACTTCTGAATATCTTTTGCCCATTTTTGTCCACTTTTGGACACTTGGTGTCCAAAGTTAAGCTGATTTCCAAAATTGCCCACCCTGATTATATGGGCCAAATACATTGCAGTAGGTGTATTCTAAGGACTCAGACCAAAATGGCTGTAGTGGACCTAAAACATACGGAAATTGGAAAATGATATTAGTATATTTTTAAAGATTCAATCATTTGATAATTAGATACACATGAAAAACATGCATGAGTATCATTGCTCCAAAAAAGGGATGATAAAGAGTTTCCCTATCAGCAAGTCGCATGATCGTGAACGAAATGATTGGAACAAGTAGGCAAGGATGACGTGTATTGTTCAGATAAGAAAACGGAATGGTTGAACAAGAACTCGTTGACATAATGAAGGCATTGAAGCTGACGCTCATGATGGTACATCACATCTGTCCAGCAAGTTTTGGAACCTCTTTCAAAACACCACATTACTGATTCTTATTGAACAAGGAAAAGTTTCAAGCCATTACCACAGTTCAATTTTGTTGAGAAAATATTCAAGGTGAAATCTGTAGAGTTTGAAATTACTCTTTTGACTCATGAAGCTGGTGTAGAAAGATCTTGCTCGATCCATATCAGTTTTGTCAAATTTCCTCAAGTTTGCTCAATTTCAGGCATTTTTACTTTCACTTAAAATGGTAATCTACAGCAAAAACTCACAGGTCGAGCCTTGCTTTTGAAGCATTTGACAACATAACTTTGAAACGATCGACTTTGCATGTAAATGATATAAAAATGACCTACCGTTGATTGAGGAGATCAACGTTTCTTATTTTATTACTTTAATTCGAAAAGTAGCTCAGAGTGGCTATGACCAAGAGCAGGCCGATTTGTTGGGAAGCTCGTTCGCAGTCCATATTTCTAGAAGCCCGTGGTCTAACCTGCAAAGTAAGGTTTCCAGCAATTCAAGGCTTACCAAATTTCATAGATTACTTTCTGACATTGCAGTTTTGTTAAAGTAATAGCCTTGGAAGTTTACTTTATAAGCTTTTATTGTGCAACAAAACAAAGCAATGATTCGCGTGAAAATGCAAAAAAGAGGCGGTCCTCTCATTCAACTGAAAAGTTCATCTATTAATACACGGATTTTGGTGGTGGAAGTAGTGAGTCTTAGTCGATTTTCACAGTGGAGTAGATCTTCCTGACAAATAGCGAGGTACCCACATAACCCAAAGTTCCACACATCAAACCCAAACAGAGGGAGAAGAGTGCCATGTAACCAAAATAGAACATCGTTTGGAATAGGCCGAACATTCTGAAAGAAGATGAAACAAGATTAAATCCATTCTTTAATCCACCTGAAAAAGGTGAGGAGTGATCTTACTTAGTTTTGAAGAAGAAATAGTAGAATGAATATAGGTAGACATAAACGGAGGTGGATCCAGCCGCCAAGAAGCTAGTCCATTGCCTAAAAAATGTCGGAAATAGCACATTATTGATGAAAGTAACGCCATGAATTGAGGTCCTACCATCGATAGTCCTCAGCATTGAGCAGGAAGTAGGTGCAGACGATGGTTACACAAACGGTCACAATAGATAAGATGACAAAGACCAACAGCATGAATCCATAAACATAGTAGATCTTGTATGCCCAGAATGAGGTGAAGATGAAATACCTATGACATGAATAAAAACAATTTTGGATAATATATTCCATCAATGGCCTAGGTTTGGTGGGTCTTCAAGCGCAACCCATTTTTTTGCATTCTCTGAAACCTAGTCAAAAACCTACATTTCAATGAAGATTGATCCGAAGGGTAGAATCCCGCCCAAAAAGATGATGACCAATGGTTCCATGAACCACTTCTTCTCAGGAATGGGGCGTGGAACAGCATTGACGCGACAGGGGTAATCAGGAGTCCCGCTTAAATTTCGGCCCAAAACAGTACCAACCAGAGTCAAGGGGAGGATCACAAAGATGCAGATGCAACTCAGGGCGACCTAATAAAGGGAAACAGATACATAGATTCTAGAAAATACTTGAAAAAGTTCATTGACTTGTCTATTGTTATACCATGGTCCCAAACGGAATGGCTCTGGAGGCGTGGTAGTAAATGGCAATGAAGTTGATCATGAATACGGTTCCACACACCAAGAAGGGTAGAAGAAATGCGGACACAAGCATTTGCCGAATCCAAATCTTCCCGCCCATTTTGGAATAGAGCGAACCGCCAAAGTAGCCGTTGACCGGCGCGGTTGCAGCGTACACGAAAATGGCAGTGGACAGCAAGGACCCTCGTCTAAAATCAATAGGTCTAATCAGTTGCTGGTTAATCTACAGGAATCGTCGTTGCCTCGATCTTACTCAGTGTAGAGATCACCAAGGATGGCGAAACAGATCACGGCCAACGTGACCGTGCACACTTGATGACCTGTGCCAATGAGAGCGGAAAAGAGCAACGGATGAGAGGAAGGTCGGAAAACGTCGCCATGAACTTGCTTCCAGCCATATTCGTCGCCCAAATCACGCTCCATATCGTCGATGTCGTCCTCTTTGGAGTACCGGGCGTAATCCTTGCGAAGAGTCCGCATCAGGATCATGGTCACGAGACCGACCAAGAAGATCACCATCATGAAGGAATTGAATATGGAGAACCAATGGATCTAAAAGGGCAAGTGAACGATTGATGATCAATGGGTACAATTGTTAAAAATGCAACTGTGTGCCAAAAATGGATTATTAACTTTTGAGGGAAAAATTATCAAAACAAAAAAGCTTTAGCCCCCTCTCAGGGCAGAAAATGGTCCTTCTAACTTTCTTCTTTTACATTGCAATTCATGTTTCTTTTCTTTTCTTTTCACGTTTATCCAACATTGATTTGCAAAATTCATCATGATAACCGGTATGATTTTCTTAGACAATCGTAATTAATTTCCGTACCCTGTGTTGGAAAAAGTTAGGGTCAAGGTATTTGTCAAAGCGGTCCTCAAATTTCACGTCCGAGGTCTTCCAAATCACCTCGTAGGTGAACGCGATTTTGGCGTTGGGTTCCAATTTGACGCGATTTTCAGAGGTTAGGTTCACATCAACAATTTGATTTTGGTTGTGGCCCACCTCGAACTTCTTGTGCGTCCAAACATATAGGTCGTTGCCTTCGTTCTCCATCTCTCCAACAATACCTGTAATTTTGGGAAACATTTACTTTTCACACCATTGAATTGGCAATCATTTTTTGCGAATCTATCAACCTTTATATGGTGTTTCCTTATAGGACGTTTTTTTGGAATCAATTGTTAATATCTAACAATTATCCATCTGCATGAGCTTTCAACTGATTTTCCAAAGCCATCACGTATTTCTACCTCGAAATTGGTCACAAAAGAGGTGAGAGCCTAACTACAATTCAGCCAAAGTGAGCGTTTAATTTCAATTACAAATTATACTTAGATCTTTCGTTTCATCCAATTTTTCGTGAACCTATAACAAATTTTCTCAATCTTGGCCTTGTTAATTTGTTCTTAACGGTGTTCCCAGACATAAAAAAGGAATGCTCACATCTCTAAAGTAATTGCAGATCATGACAATTGAAGCCCTTGTCATTGTAATCAATTACATTTCAAACTCATAGAAGACACAGGTCTTGTCTAAGAAGTAGTGCTGGGGCTTGTATATTCCAGACTCGAGTTTTATTCTAGAATTATGTCGAGAAGAAAAAGACTCTTCTTGCGAAATTCTAAGAAAAAATTTGGAACGAGTCCGGACTCGACTCCTTTTTCAATGACTCGAGTACAGCCAATTTCTCCAAAATCGAGTAAAAGACTCAGAATCGAGTCCGGACTCGCCCCAGCACTAATAAGAAGCCATTAAATGAAAATCATTTATCAAATTTCCCTAATACCTTGACATCTTTTGGTGCAACAAACACTGTAACAACTCAAAATAAATCCCAAATATTGCACGGTTTGCAACTAAGATTGTTAAGTAGCTAAATTTTCACTTGTCATTTTTTTTTTGCAATTTCAATGACAATATTTGAGCAGTGTTATTGATCATTTCCAAACATGAGGTACCCCGAGAAAGGAATTGGTTCTTGAAACAAAACCAACGAATGTTGCTTCCTGGCAGCATTCAAATTCTAGCTCAAAATGCAATTACGTGGCAAGGGTTTGCCGACACTTGTTCACTAACTCTTCACGACTTAAAACACCTTGGCTACACATCAATGTTTCATCCACCCAGTCAATCTATTGGGTAGGGCATCTTCCACGACTCACCCCAAATGGGTAGATCATCCAAGTACATCTGATACCAGTAATGGTTTTTTACGGCATACATGAAGGCCTTCAACTTCTCGTCGGTTAACTGGACCTGACAATATTCTGTTTTGGCCACTGGAGCCTTAAAATCGATCTGAAGGCCGGAAAACTCCAGCTCCACACCCTGCAGAGCTTCACCCAAGGTCTCATGGTAATGAGAGATGCTTTGCTTTGGGCCTTGACAGAAAGGCAATGAGAAGTAGGCATAAGTCTCCTGGCGGTTATGGTAAGGGCCAACTGTGTTCATCCACAGGACAACCTCCTCATTGTCCTCATACTAAAGATATAATTTAAAGTATTTGTCAATCACTGCCACATGATCAAGGCAGAGAACGCTTGAAAGGAGAACATGGCTTAAAATTATGTGTCAATTCCCAAGGAAGTTAGTTAGTTTAGACAGAAATTTCAGGCAATGGTTGGATTATTTGGTTCCTTTGTTAGACTTGTCATGTTAAGTAAGTATTGCTTGATGTGTTGGCAGGGGGCGCTGTCAACGCCATGGTTGGTCAACCGGTTGCAGATTAAACAAGACACGATCAGGGATGTGAAAGTTGCCCAAAACTTGCCAATTGCTGTACACATACATCAAAGCGGGTAGACACATAACTTTATCAATTCTGACAAAAACTGTTCAATGCGAAAACCGTTACCTTATGGTCATGTTCATCTGCTTTGATATGAGAAAATAACGAGATGAGCACGCAAAACCGCAAAAATCCTCGCCAATAATAGGTGTCCATGGTCAAACAATAATGACTACACAGCAATGGAACCAATTGGAATGTATGCCCGTGCTTGTAGTATCACAAAGTAGATGCAGCCAAAACCAATTGGTTAGGACGTGAACATTGAGAACATATTAGTTCATCCAGCTATCCACCTCTTTGGAGAACGAGCCGCTGTTTTCTCGCCTTTCTCGGCCACCAAGCAAATCAACGTCAGCAAACCTGCAAGTGACCAGATAAATTCGAATGCAACACCCACTGTCAACTCCAACGACTAGGATTAACCGCTGAGTATTGAACGCGTTTCTAACTTGGCCACGAAGGAAAAGTTTTAGAGCAAGTGTTCACGAATCTGAACGTCAGGTCTGCCTGGAGAGAGCAGCCCCGTCCGTTATGGACCAAGAACCCTAAGAACACATTTGGATGGGATTTATCCTTTATCTTCTATTTATTAGCCATGGTTGTGCTGCAAATCTAGGATCAGGAACTTTGAAACTGATCGAGCCATACTTGGACAAAATAAGCGTTAGTGGATTGAAAAAGATAATGAAGAATGCGCAAGTCTCTTCGTCTATGTTTGATTTTAAATTTCGTCGTTGGGGTATGCATTGAACTTTTGTTGAGTTCTAGCGTCTGAATCAAACATTTGTGATTCAAAAGGACACTTGTCATTTTTCCATTATTGATGCAGCCAGTGCTCGCTAAGGGCAGCAGTAACAAATTCGCGCCTAATCCTTGGTTTTTCTCAGAGATGAAACCGAAAAATCCATTGTAACCCAACAACATTTGTCTTGTTTTTAGCACAGTCCAAACGAATATTTGTCTTGTTTTTTATTGGTTGTGCCAGAGGAAGGCTAAACCTCGCCTGGCCGTCAAGTCTGACTTACAAGCAGACAGACGGACGGCAGGTCAGCAATGCGAATCGATCCAAGGGCTTGTCTCACCATAAAGAAAATGAGTTAGTCACTGTAACTTGCTCAATGTTTTCTCTACTTAAGTAGGAGCCATAAAATGTAACCCCAAACTGGAGATTTGTTTTTGACATAAGTTCAATAAGGCTTGTCAAGTGAACGCGTTCATGAACAACTGACGTTATTCAAGGGAGTAAAATCGAAGACAACCTTCCCAGCCAAACCGTACTGTGTATGCATTGAATTTTGACATTTATTTTGTTTTACCTGCTTGTCTAGGCAAATACCATTGTGGTTCTGAGCCAATTTGACAGTTAGCGGTTTTTTCTTATTTTTTCGGCCATCGGAGACTGGAGGGCTCATTCAAATTTTACTTGCAGCACAAATCAATGATCCGTAAAATCAATTATTGGTTCTCAAATTTCTTTGACTTCCTCGTAACATTAAAATCAAATGAAAAATTGATAGCCCTAGGCTATCGTGGAGACAACTCGGTGAGGGACAAAAAAAGAATTTGGAAATGCAGAGATGATTTTTGGTTTTATCTACATACTTACCTTTGCGAATTGGAGAACGTTGAAATGCCAATTCTACAAAACAGACATTCTAACCTCAAAAAGAACCTGTTAGAAAGTTATAAGATTATTGATTTTATCTCAACATCATAAAAAATAACAATGAAAAAATACTTGTCATCATTTTTATCAATCAATTTCCGTTGGAGGGCAATAGTGTAGATCAAGAACTCCTTGTGCAGATTTAGAAAATAGTAGTAGTCAACAAATTCCATCAGGTTTTCTTTAAACATGGATTTCCTTTATCACTAAAGTATCATTTCATACAGCCAAATATTAAATAGTTAGCAAAAATGATTAATCACGGGCAAAGATAAAAGTTGTCAAGGTTTGCCATTTTCCTACTTATTGTCACGTTATCTTTGTGTAGATGCTTGGAAGAAAGTTATCTCTCTTAACATGCATTTATTCCACAATCATTCGCCTGTTCTGCATATTTCAGCTGATGCGGCCTTCAAGCCCATTCATCCCTAATCATTCAAATATCTCCTCTGGCGATAACATTGTTGACCGTCAGTAGCGAACAGCTCCCAGCCATCAGGGTAGCCAAAATAATGTTGAAACACCCAAGTTGACACCCTCCAGAAGTGCTTGATTGCAGTCCTGAATCGACCCATTTCTTTCATAAAGCAAATAAATACACTCAAAGTTTATTATCGATATTGAAAAGACCAACAAAAGACTATTGATACGTGTAAGCTCCCCTCGGAAATAATTCACTAGCTCAGTTAGCTCCCTGTGATGATATATGTAAAAATAAGTAGCTCTGCGTCAAAGAAGATTTAGAGAAACTTGAGCCTCTTCTGCAGAGAACTGTGACTCAACAGACTATTGGGAGCGGCCCAAGGCATAAGTGAAAGAAGCTCTAGAGTAACTCTAATTTGATATATGGTGAGTGGGTTGTATTAGTGTTACCTCTGAAATGAAGGATCTTTGATGTGTTTATCTTTCTATCGCTATAACTCAAACTTACTGTGTTCAATGTGTATTATTAAGGGCTCTTTTGAAGCAATTCAGGTTTTTGGGATCGAATTCTATGAAACAATTCACTTTTTTCGTTGTATTTAAGCGAAAAACAAAAGACAATTCTTTGATTATGGGAGTGGGTGGGGTCGAACAAGTTGGCTTTCGAAATGGAGTATTGAAGTACAGGGTTGGCGCAAAGTTCGAGAGCAAAGTTGTCGTTAGCCTAAAAGGCATCACACATTCAAATTTCGGGTCATTGTTTTGGTTTCTGAGTCATTGAAGCATCCACTAGCCTTGTTTACTTTAAAGTTTTGAAACATTTTGAATAAGATTGATTATGAAGCCATCCAAAGACTTGTTATAGGACTTCACAACCAGGTCAACTCCAACCATGAAATCAAGGTGGCCATAAAGTCTTTGTAGTGTCCAAGAATATTATTACAAATACAATCCGACATTACCATGAGCTCGGTCAAATGATATTGGTGACATATTTCTTAAAATAATAAATTTAAAGATTGAAATTCAAAAATATCAGCACCAACAGTTCAGGTCTTATTTGCGGAGAGTTTTGGTGATCACTAGGCTCCTTCGAAATATGTTGAATTTTTGGCCCAAGTATGTCATTTTTATTTTACTTAAAACAACCCAAATATGTTGATTTTATGTTAACCAAAAACTTTTTGATTCGTTGTTTTTGTCCCATTTAATTATTCCTAACATAAAATTGATTTCATGGGAGGAGAGATGGCGTAGTGGTTAGTGCAGTTTCCTAGCATAAGAGAAGTCGCCAGTTTGATTCTCCCCCCTGACCTTTCTCAAAGAAACTGTTAGATGCTAGCTACACTTACAGACAGAGAACTAATCTGATACCGGACATGAAACTGCTTATCGCAATTCGCAAAAATGGGCGATGTGGTGGTTGGCTTTGCTGGTTAGGCAAGGTGCACACTCCAACCCTAGCACACCCAACCAACAAAATAGAGCAATAATTTTCCCCAAGTTTTCCTCCTTCAGTTGGTGGAGGCGATCAGTGAAGATCTGTTTAAACGCACTGAATAACCGCTCTACATCTTTGGTGAAATTATGATGCTCTAGGGTCCCTATATGAAATCAGGTATTCATTTATGAACTACCAAGGAGAATCGGCATAAGCCAAGGGGAAGCGTAAAAGGAAGAAAAGAAGAGAGGCAGAAGAATGGAAATGCCCAAAAATGTTATTTTGGGCTCCAAAAAAATATGCAAGACATGTTTTTTTATGTAAAAACATATTTGGTCTGACTCTAGTGATCACAAAAGAGTGACGTTTCCTTGCTCTAGTGTCCTTGGCTGGTGCATTCAATGATTGCCCAAGTAAAGGTCAACCATGGTCTAAACAGATGCCTGTTGTGAAGTCAGCATGGAAGGACATCCCCATTGAGACAGTCCGTGCCTTGGTGGATCCTGTTCCTAGACCCTACCATCAAATTATTTGTGCAAAAAGTGTTCAAATGGAACAATAGCGTTCCTTCTAATTGAAATTTGGTATATTTCTTAAAGCAGAATATTTTTCTTATGAGACCTTACTCAAGAAATGTTTTGAATTTTGCGTCCCACGAACTTTGTGCCACCCCTGCACGTAGCTAATTGTGTCTTACACTCATGTTAGCCTCCACCGATTAGTTGGCATTCCCATATCTTGAATTAGTGAGACAGTAGCCAATAAGTGTTATTTTTGGGTTTGAGCATAATTGCACTGAAGTTGATTGCTCTCGTGAATCAGGCTAAAAGTCTGACGACGAAACCGAACATGTAACATTATTTAAATCTTCCTTGAGCTTGTCGAATGGAGAACAGAGACTGAAACACCACGTGACTGTCCGTTTGTAAATTCATTAACTGTTGAGATAACGCACAAAGAGAATTCTTTTTGAAGATAGAATTCACCCGTTATCCATTTGAAGACATCTATCGTCTTTTTATTGAGTAGCATAGTGCCAATTATTGGTATACTTAAGATTGTCAAGCACAGGAAGGTGAGGAACTATCAAATTTGTAGTACTGACTTGTGCTTGGTTTTCCAAAGACCAACTCCACCATGAGCTAACGACAGTTGCAGTAATCTGAAGATTGTGTTTTAAATTTCAAACTTTTTGTTTTGGGCTCATTTTGTTTGCTCAATTTCATTGCTCATTTTGGGCTGTGAGGTCTTTTTTTTTTCTTGGACAAATAAGGCTTTTTCCAAAACATCATGGTTTCTACAAGACCATTAGACCAAATAATGAGGAAATTCACAAGTCTTAAGATTAGTCCATTTTTTTCCTTTATACTACGTATTAACCCATCACAATAAGGGCATCAAAATTAGATGAACAGAGAAATCCAAAGACGGAACTGAATTCTCACGCTGGTCTCTCTTAAAAACTAGACTTTTTGCTCCTTTTGAAACACTTTTACCTTTGAGTTAAGGCTTGGACGTTACTCAGAACAAGGAACTGCTCACCACAATGGTGAATGAATTTTTTATACTGGAAAGTCCAAGCGCTTAATTTGGAGCTAACGCTTCTAAAGAAATTCACCGTAGGATAAGTTGATCTGACTATTTTAAAGCATCAGAGAACATAAGGCTGTATTTTTTAAGGAGAAACACTCTTACTTTAAAAATGATCCTTTGCAACATGTCCCTGGAGTTTGGAGCGATACTTTTTCTTTGATGTGAAATGAATGTCAATCTTATGGCCAATTTCAGTTCAATTGCTTAATATCTGTCTTTGGTATTGTGGTGGCGCCACTGAGCAACAAGAATATATTTAACATTTGTAAAAACTATGAAGCCTTTATTTGGATACTAAATATTCAACATTTGGCTCTCGGAAATGTAATGGTAAGTTTTGGTTGTTTTTACCATAAACCTGCATCCCCAACAGGTTCTTTACACGTCCTTCTAATACGAATTATGTTTTGGTCAATCAGACTAACAAAAAATGTTCAAAGTGAAAACGGTTTCCTTCAAACCATACCAAGACTTCGTTGACGGATCCTCTAAATCGAGTCAAATTCTGATTGCCAAAAGCTGCAACTTTTTTCTGCCTAACGTCGGCTATTATAACTGATTCATATATGGAAAATATCTATCTGTCTCGACGACAATGGTTGATCGATCCATTGGATTAATTGGAATTTTAGGTTTCTGGAGGGAGAGATCTTCCCTATTGGAATGAAATGTACATGAGTTCTCTTCCTTCCAGAAACCGTTCCAAATTCGTCGATAAAACCATGAAAACGCCACAAGAACGACTGACCGTCATCTTCGACTTCGCCAATGACTTCCCCATTGATCCCCAAGTTCCGATTCGAAGGTAAGAGATTTGTGATGCAAAAGAGAACGCAAATATTGAATGATGTTTAAAACAATTTTGCAGATATTTTCGCTCAGGGTCGGAAATGCTCAAAATGGGCGATACCTACTACAATGAGGGCAATAACGAACACGCATACATCATGTACTTGAAGTACTTGACGCTATTTCTATCAAAGGTGAGTCCCCTGAATATCATCAACGGTTGTGCGTGTACGTTATTAGGAGGGGTCTGAAAAAAAAGTCCATGATTTACGTCAACATAGTTTGTTTTTAGGTTGTGAAAATCAGCCAAAATATGTTCCGAAAACGTAGAAATAATTTGTAATAGGGTTGTACTTTGTTTGACTGTTCAAATATTTGGGTGGTTTTCAAGGCAAAAAAGGTATCCCTACTATTTTGCACGAACTTTTTGCTCTTAGGGTAGAATCTTATTTTAAAATCAAAGAACACTTGAATTTCAAAGCATACTCATATCTACAACTTCTGAGTGGGGTTCATACAAAGAAATTAGGAATGGTTTGTAAGATCAATAACATCTAAGTCAATTGTGAACATATAACTTAAGGCATAATTCAAAGAAAAAAGTAAGCTATATCTTCAGTTACTTATCAAAGCCAATCAAAACATACATTATTAAGAAGAAATGGTAAAAAAAAAACCCTTGTTAGAGATGGAAACCTTGCCCGAGTTTCTTCCGGAAAAAAAATTATTTTAAAAAAATTCATTTGGAATGCATTTCTTCTAGATGTTACCGAAACATGCCAAAACCCCTTCAAATTCCCCCAAATCGTCGGTTTTTAGGTTACTTTATGGTCAAATTCGCGAAAAAGTTATTTCCTTCAAAATGACCAAAATAGTTTTTAAAAAAATTAACTTAGCCTAAAATTATCTTTCCGACCCCTAGGCATTCGTAATGACCTGAAAGCAAAATTACACTCTAAAAATGAAATCTATTTTAGATTGCATTTGTTTTCAACCCTTCAAAATATTAAAAGACAACCAAGTTTTATTAATGATTTGAAATATTTGGCAAACTTTTCAGGCAACTTTGAATGTAGTTTATGTTTCTGAAGAAAAGTGTCAGGCGAATAAGTGCTTCTTCAATTAGAAAAAAGGGTTAAAAAAATACATTTTGGGGCCCAAGATATAAATCATTTTTGTTTCGGAAAGACGGATAACTGGTAATTGGTAAGTGCTGGTTTTTAGCTCGGGGGGAGAAAAAGGAATGGAAAAAATATTTGGGTGCCAGAAGAGGTGCTTCAAGGGCAGAAGAAACAAAATACTGACGAGTATCGTCTTTTAAGTTGTATTTTCAAGATGAAAACAAACATTTCATCAATGTGGTCATTACTTGATTTTCTTTTCGTAGAGATTATATTTTCATGAAATTAAGGGTTATGAAGTATCTTGATTTTAGAGATAAAAACGAAGGCTCGCTTCAAAATGAGCATCAATAACTCATTGGCTTACCCTATATACCCTGAAAGCTAAGGAAGCTTATTCTTGTCAAAAATGCCAATAAATGCTCACACTGTTTGTCTGTACTCATCATATCTCTCTTCTTTTTGCCGATTTCAAACATCGCCAAGGAATGCTTATGAAAAGGTAACCTTTTCGTCGCTTAAACGTTACAGATCAGGGAGCATCCCGAATTCAAGCGAGCCGACAACAAGAGCAAGCTAAAAGCCAAAGAGCCCACTCAAAAGATCATGGCGCGATGCGAGAAAATTAAGGCCCTATTACTTCGCGAGTTTGCTCAGGAATACGAGACTTGGCTGAAAGAAGAAGAAAAACGACAGAGTCTGAAGCGACTCCAACAATTAGAACAAATGGTAAGGTTCCCAGTTCATCTTGCTGCATCCATTCCGATCAAGTTTGACTCCCAATTCGATTTTATGGCTCCTTCTCAAAGAGGTTGGACGAGGAGAATGACAAGAAGTCCAAGGAGGAGCTCGCTCAGAGTTACCATCAAGAGAAAGAAAGGTCCAAAACAGAACAGAAGGACCGAGAGATGGCCCTGTATATGCAGCTCCAGATGGAGAATGAGCACGAGATTGAGCAGACCCAGGAAGCGTTGCGAAGGAGTCAATTGAGTACGGAAGATGTGGTCCCAATGACGCCAGATCGATCTTCCAAGCCTTTGTCCAATGACCGGATGGGAATTCCAGATAATGGTAAGATCAGGTGTCTTTCGCGTGGACACTGATGCTCGTATTCGTGGACTTCTCGTAATATGGACAGAGTAGGGAAGCGAAAATACCGTACAACTGGAATCATACACTTCAATGAGGGATGATTTTAAAGGTTTTTAGTACTACTAACTCACGGTATTTTAAGAGGGAACTCTAGAGTAGCTTGGACCGAAACCAATCGCTTCTATTCCTATCTCCAATTTCTATGAGTCCCTTTCTTAGGATTGGTTTAGTAAATAAGATTTAGAACTCTTTGAACTTGCAGCTGCATGTTTTGGGCTTAACTTAGATTGCTCTCCAATAACATTATTGATCATCTAATGGAACAATTTGCGATAACAACTTGCTTGACATGGAAATGATAAGCGTAAGGGCTTTAATCAAAGTGGGATAGATTGGCCGCTTTATTAACTAACTCCTTGAAAGAAATGTATTTGTCAGGTAATTGGAATACATTTTCAGACCAAAGAGTGTTCTTGCAGTTGTCCTAATCCCTAAATAAATCAAATATATTCCCTTTCCAGGAGATATCAATGTACAGTAAATGTAATCACTTAATTAATCTTGCGATTATTGTACCTTTCATCAAGAGTTATTTCAGTTGCAGTTACTTCTTGTAATGTTTTAAAAATACAATTGGTTTACTCAAAAGTATGTCTGATTGCAATGAGTTGCATTGGCCCTCTCTGCACACGCTAATTAAGTGTCACGCTCTCAAATAGGGTCGCAATCTACGCCAGTGATCCCAAATCGAGCCAGTAAGCCCAAGCTGTCCAAGGGACTGGGCTCGTTACGGAACTTGAGCATTCCCACTGCGGTCATGGCCAAGTTCTTGTCCTTTGCTCAGAAGAACACGTCGCAGGGCAAGGAAACGGGCGCTTTCTTGGCCGGAATCATGGCCAATAACGAATTAAGAATCACCCACGTGATTTGTCCGGCTCAAACAGGTAATCTGAGCATATTCTCCCAGACTTGGATTCATCATAAAAATGTTTGCCGTTGATTTTGTAGGCAAAGCCGATTCTTTTGACACAGAAGGGGAGGAGGACATGTGGGATTATTTGGACAAACACGACCTTCTCACTCTGGGTTGGGTAAGTTATGAAGCACATTAGTCACATTTAAGTGTTAGAAGAACGCGTGATCAGATATGAATGAACCCTTACGTTCAACTTCGCTATTGCTTTAGAAACTTGTATGAGAAGGTATTTCATACTTCAAGCCAAGATTCCTCAGACATTTATTGATTCATATTGAACTGAGCAAGAGCGTTTTAATGTCCTTCAGATACACACGCATCCAACACAGACGGCCTTTCTCAGTTCGGTGGACTTGCACATGCATTTTGGGTACCAAGCTCTCTTGAACGAAGCCATAGCTATCGTTTGTGCCCCTAAGTTCAACGAGACTGGTTTCTTCACTCTCACGGCCACAGGGATGGAGCTCATATCCTGCTGCAGGTTCGTTGCCAATTATTTGATTAATATTCTTCACGTCATCATAAAGTGTGCTCTTTTTCTTCTTGGCATCTGAACAGCTCTTTTTTTTTTACTTTTGTCATACTCTTTTCGATCTCACCACCAATACGTAACAGAAGAAGTTTGAGGAGAGTTTAACAAAACTTTGAGAACTTCACAGGCTAATCAGGCTGCGCCACAATCGAGGCATAATCTAACATGATCAAAAGAGAATTCAGTGTTTCCGAAATTTGCTTTTGATTGCATCCAAAACCCTCAGAGAGATACTCTTCTTGCATACATAGTTGTAGTCAACATTTGTGAGCCATATTAATCCAATGTCATATCATTCCTTACAGACAAACTGGCTTTCACCCTCATCCCACGGAGCCTCCACTCTTTGAAGAAGGATCTCATTTCGCTCTTGACCATAATGTAGATGTAGAACTAGTCGATTTAAGTAAATAACTCCCTCCAAATTTACGGCTGTTGAATGTGATACAATACAACTGTTCAATAAAATAACTACGCATAAAGTCAGCGCTTTTTTAATCGAACTCTCTTATGAGAATTCAATCATTAGGAGCCAAATCAAACTTGCGAGGAGTCCTGTTCAATTGGACTCCATGCATGTTTTCTGGTGGAGGTAACGATTGACTAAAAAACGATCATTCTCTAAACATTAAATAACAGATCATTGCTCTTCTTCCCCCAGATTATGGCGAGTTACTTTGACGAACACGATTGCGAACCTCTGAGGCAAGGTGAGGCTCCTAATCACTTCATGGATTTTGCTCGCCTTCTAGTGGATACTGGAGCATGGAGAGAGGTAAGTTCATTCGTTATGAGACTTGTACTTCTCAACGGCCGACTGACTGATTTGGCAGATGTGCATGAGGTCCCTGAAGTTCTCGTTGTAATCAAAGTTGTATCCAATGACGAAGTGATTAGGCACTTCAAAGCCCACATAATCAGGCCTAAATCCGTCGCTAAGCGGAGTGCGCTTCCTCGCGAGACACGCAACCTTCACCGACTTTGGGTCGCACTTGGTCAACAGTTCCAAAAGCTTTTTCATTGTGCGCCCTGTGTCGACAATGTCCTCTACCACAAGAACATTTTTGCCTGAAAATAATATTGTCAAAATATGAATTATTCTCATGATTGTGGGCTAACATGTTGAGATCTGTTATCAGATTTTTTGTTTAATAGAATTAAAAACTAGTAGATCTCAGTTCGTGAGAGCAGAATCAAAGAAAAAATTAATAACCAGCTGATTGATTACCTGTTTTGAAGGGCGCAGAATGTGAAGGTAAATGAATTTTAATGTTCTACCAGACCTGCGATGTGATAACAGTTACTTTTCCATAAAAATTACATTTGAAATCAAAGTAATTCTAATTTATCACATTTCAGGCGATGATATTCAGAAATTTCAATAACAAATTACACCTCTCATAGATTTAGATTCCGCGGCCTACTCCTAAATTAAGTTTTATTTGAGTTGTTCGAAGTTACATTTATTTAATAAGTTACATTTAAAAACTTAATTGCCACACGTTTGTTTACGTGTGTTCACGTTTTGTAATAGAGATCGTAGCATCAGTAGAATAACCTGATGAGGATACAGAATACCAATGTTATCCTCATCCTCCATATCCACTTTCTTATTTGTTCATGGTAGGTATTACCCTTGAGTGTCTCCAAGTTGTAGCCACCAACGACTTTGACGTCACCAGTGGAATCCGTGTTCTCGTAACTCTTCAGACGAATAAAATCCACCGTCATGTAGATGCTTCCTCCGGAGTTATGACTGCTGTTAATGATACTGAGTTTATCGTGGAGATCAGCGAAGAACCGGTATCCTCCTTTTAGTACACATAGAGTAACCAGCGAGTCCATCCCTTTTTGGAAAAAAATAAAGTTTATTTGATACGTTAAAAACCTACAATTCAAAATAAGTATTTGCAAATTTGGTTTTTTTTGTCAGAAGTGGGATGAATACATTGATTGTTACCCCCGTGTCGGTTTCTCACTTGAATAACCGATTCATATCAAGTCACGAAATCAATAAAGAATCTTAGTTAAAAAAGAACAATAATGCTAATATGCAAAATAAAGTGATGGATCCATAATTGGGGCCGAAGGTACGAACCTTTTGGAAAATTGACAAACTGAATCACATATTCGATATAAAAAAATCAACTCTAGACAAGCTAATTAGCAAACTTGATTGGTACGTTTCATGACAATTGGGTCATCGAACACACAAATGGGCATTTACCGTTCCCTGACAACAAGCCGACAATCCAATAGAAGTCCAATAAAGCAGGCCCATTTCGTACATCGTTTTACAATAAAATTTTCGAATGTGGAAGAATCGAGATGTAGTACAATTACACATGGAATATCTACCTGTTTCTCGGGAATCTGTGAAGATGTCATTGGCCAACTTGGTGATTCGGTCCTGGATCATACCATGGGGAACTAGCACCTTGTGAATAGACTCTTGATAGTGCTTCTGGATGCAAAAGGCATCCTTGTTGAAGCCTTCAAAGTCATCGCTAATATTCACGGTCTTGGGTAGATTGAGACTTGCCATAGCTAGAAGAACTCAGACGACTGGTCATGAGTACGAATGGAATCGACCACAGGTGAAGTGTATCTTTGGGTTGAGAACTTGATCCCCTAGCAACCCCAAGTGCTGTGGCGAGACCTGAAAACCGGCTTTTAAAGTCCCCCTCACTCACTACCACGACATTTGTACGAAAGAATGAATTTTGCTGCTTTTTGCTTGTTTCTTTGGGATGTTTGGGTCGGAGGGTGCACCTCGCCCGGCCAGAGATATTTTCATTTTAATGAAAGGAGAGTTTAGACAAACATCATAACCAACTTGCTGTGTGATCCACTTGTCATTATTGGTGTATTTCTATCACTGCACTACCTTCTTAGTTCATTATCAGATTACAGTTTGCTTGAACAAACCGGCATATTGAAAGAAATTGCAAAATGTTAGGCACACTTACAAGGTTATCCATTGAATTTCTTTATTTCAATTAAAATTAAGAAAGATAATTTTTTTATCGCAATGATATAAGGACACCTTTTTAGGTGATATGGATGTTATAGTAAACAATTGATTCTCTTCTGGAGTCTAGTGTTATTGCTTAGGGCACTTTTGTTCACTAAATGATTTGAGGTTTTGGTTGGATCAAACCCATGATTCTCAACAAGCAAGCTCAAATGCATCTCCCTTTTTGCTGGCTTTCTCAAAGAGAAAAAAGGGAGTTGAATTTGATATAATTGCTAGAAACTTTTAGGTGGAGACCCCTGTTAACTTATAGCCATTAGTTTGAGTTCATTCGTAATTGGTTACAATTGTTTGAAATGTTATTGCAGTCATAAGATCAACTTCAAATACATAACAGGTCTAACCGAAACAAGAAAACCTCTTAGACCGAAAAAAATACTGGACCGAAATACTCACTTGACTGTAGCGGTGCTTGCTCGTGTACTGCTTGCTCTGTCATGTGATTCAAGTGAGTGGATGACAGAACTAATGAATCACATGACAGAGCAAGCAGTACACGAGCAAGCACGCGATACATGACCATTATTTTTAAAAGTATTCACATATTTTATGGGCTTTTCAAATTGAAGCTTGATATTGTTTGCAAATAACTATCAAAATCCCGCTTAAAACTAAACGGAGGTTCATCTAAAACGTAAAATCATTTGGATTTCTTTCATTTGATTTTTAGGATGAATTTGCAGCCATTTTCTCCGACCGACCTCCGCCTCCCACTTCCAAAAAGTTCTTGGAAGAAGATATGGAAGAAAAAATGATCAGGAATGAATGTAAGGAGAACAGAACCTTTTGTCATATAGTTCCAGAAGCAATTATCTAACCATAAAAAGCCATTAAAAAACATGCTTGATCATGCTTTCACCTTTAGGTGATGAGTTTGAATGTCCGATTTGTTTGAAAAAATGCGAGCAAGACGACTTGATAAACGTGCTTCCTTGCAAGCACAAGTTTCATCCTGAGTGCATCCTTCCTTGGCTGAAAAAGGTAAGCCAGTGATTGGTGGGGGCTCCCTTACTAATACATTTTAGTTGCGGATTAAGTGAATATGAATGTTTACTTAAAAAAAAAAAATCAAAATCCACGCTTTGCTTTCATAATAACACCATTCGTGCGCTTTAAAACCGATTAGCAAGGGGATCCTCTATTTATAATGAAATTGACCAAAAATGGCTTTTTATCCAATAATTCGATTTAGTACATTACGTGCTCATATCGTGGGAGCTGCGGTTCGTACGTTGCATGCTGATTTCAGCTTGCCCACGGTTTGATTTCACCACACGCTCTAGTCAGTCTTTCGGTGACATTGGGCCGGTTGAAGATTGTGCAGTTTCAAAGAAATTTTTAACCTGCTCTGATCTGATGGAAACCTTTATCATTTTTTCTACACTTTGGAACAGGATTTTTTTGTCATCTACCGGGTGCGCCATATTATCGTCTACACTGCGTCCATGGGAGGTCTGGCTAAATTTCCTCTTCTTGACATAGCTTGCATGTGATCATTACCAACCATGGTCGAGCATATTACCGGTCTAAATTTAAAAATAGACAACATAGCCTCTTAAACATGCAACAAGTGCGGAAGAGGGTTGTGGCTAGACTTCTTTTTTTGAATAAAACATTTTTCGAAAAATCGGGAAAACTCTTCATTCGGTTTATCGAAAATCTGCCAGCACCGGAGAACCGAAAAATTGTTCAATCTATTTCCCGCCTATTCATCGGGCTCAAGCACTCCTTAAGGTCCATAACCAGTAAATGTCCAACTAAAGGTTGGGGTTTAACACTAGAAAAATAATTTAGACAAAGAAAGACAGAAATGTCAATATCAATGTATTTATGGTTTTGTTATCCAAGACCAGCCTTTTACAAGGAAAATATGATTTATGTTCGCTGAAAGGATATTTCAATGCCCAAGCTTAGTATGCTCAGAAAGAACTCTTCACATAAATACTTTCTAGTTCATGATACATGTATATAAAAGCTGAGTTGTCTGATGTAATCAAGGAGGCACAGTTCCCCAGAGGATGTTAGTTTGAATCTTGCCTTTGGAAGACACCCTTATAAAGGGGGAGATGTGGTGCAGTGATTAGAGAAGTTTTCTTTCATGTGAGAGGTTGCTGGTTTGATTCTCCTCCCTGGCCTATCTCATGGAGACTTCTATTCCATATTTAGCTAAAGTTAAGAGAAAAATCGAAGTCTTTGACAATTGGAAGTTGTGGTGCTTGTTAAAAATCCTGATTTCTTTATGATCTTATTTCATAGAGTGAAAGAGATGCCCTGGTCAATTGCACTGGCTTTTATTTCCTTAAATCGCCTTTATAAAGTCCATTGTATTAAAGTTTAGGGAGTGCCAGATATGCCTTTTTTCCAAATATTGTTGAAAAAGCCATATGTCTGTTGCCGGTTGCTTTTGGTGGTGGCATGTAGCACAATTGTAAACAAGATTTTTTTTGGCAAAGATGAAATGGTCCTCCATATCTAAGTCAACTAGAAATGGGTAAAACTGCAGAACCATGGCACCAGGTTTTGTAATGGTCTGAAACCAATGTTTACTTTACATTTGAAAGCAAGCAATAGTGCATATATGAATGACAAAATGACGTGCTCTTTCAAGCGGCAAGGACTTTACAGTCGCAGTGACGTACCCAACACACTTCCTTCTACTTCGATGATTTTTTCGGTAATTTCTTGAAAAACCGAAAAAGGGCCCTTTTTCGTTTCGGGTATTCGGTCTTCTATTTCTAAAAATTAAAAGTCTGTTTGTGGCCAAACTTGAGGAAGGTGATACCACCCTGAAATTGCCATTGGTTTTGGCATCCACCGCACCTTGGGTTACAATATTAATAAGCTCCATGCCGCCACCAGAGTATTCTTCATGTCTAGACCTATCTTAAACAAAGGTTGGACTCCAGAGCAATGAGGTTCAAATTAGTTTGGCCGTCAAACAGCCTTAACCTGAATTCCCTAGATTTCAGCATCTGGGGGCATGTGGAGACCAAGGCTGGTGCCACCATCCACAGCAATATGGGTAAGCTGAAGGCGTCAGTTGGTGAGACCTGGGCTGCTATGTCACAAACTTCTAGAAATATGGACTGCAAACAAGCATCCTGCCAAATTGGCCTACTCTTGGTCATCGAGTAACTTTTTGAATAAAAGTAATCAAATAAGAAATGCAGATCTCCTTGATTGCAGGTAGGTTATTTTTCGATCAGATACAATATCATATCAAAGTGTTTAATTTCAAAGTTTTGTTGCCAAAAGCTCATGTAGCTGACCAAGAGCATGCTGAAAATTCGAACTCTATGTAATCTTTACTACATAACTTTGGACACGTCTCCTGAGTTCCCCAAGCTTAGTTATTGGCTCATATTTGGACAAAAAAGTGAACACTTTAGGAGATAGGAAATTTTTGCTTCCATTTGCAGTCCACATTTCTAGAAGTGCGTGAGTATGGGTACTTTAAAAAGATTTTCGCCAACTTTTCACCCAGACTCTAGCCCTGCGTGACGGTCAAAGGCGTTTTTTATGAAACATAATGCTTCAATGTATGCCTTCCAACTTCAATTTTTTGTCTTAAGCTCTTCGACTCATTTCAAATGATTTCTACTTCATTGACACCATTTAAATCAATATTTAGATTATAATATGGCGTACCCGGTATTAATTCATTGTTGTTCAATTTGGACCAAATTGAGTCAGTGTTGACTCTTAAAGAGCTAGACTGAAGTTCGGTTTTCTAATCAATTCTTCCGCCCCCCACCCTTCCATTTCTCAAACTATCTGGTCCAATTGTAGCTCTACATAAATATACGCTTGAGGAACTGACAATAACTGATCTTTCTTACTTTCAGACAAGTTCTTGTCCGCTTTGTCGGTTTGAATTACCCACAGACGACCCGAACTACGAGGAGATGAAGAAGCAACGGAAGCGTGATATCAACAAAAAGAAGGATATTGAAGCACTTCACGATTCGATGTTTGGCTGATTGATTTCATCCGCTTTTTTTGATTAATTGGGCGTTTATTAGGCATTTGCACCTTTAATTGACACTTTACAAATAAAACAAATTCGTTTTTTGAGATGTATGGACTTGCTTCTTGAGGAATTCTCCACAAAGGTTGGCCACCTTATGCGCGTACTGAAAATGAAAAAAAGAATACATTAAATACAAGAGGAACTACCAAAGAATTTGAAATATATTGGGTCTTTTATATGATTGCGCCAGAGCATATTTTTATGATTTTGAGCTACAGGATTCCTTGGTAGAAAATCGAGTCCAGTTCCAGGTCATTTATCCTGAAAATAAGTGCTCGTTAAAAATACCACATGTTTGCTCATTAACGTGCTAGCAGGAACCGTACTTTCGAGCTTAAAAGATATTTATTTGTGTTTTCTTTTCGTTTGTTTTCAGGAACAGTAGATTTTTTGTATACTTGGGAAATTTCTACATATAAGCACTGACGTTTACTTGGCTTGTAGGTCACCACAAGTATCCCACCTCTAGTAACACCCTGCCAAGACAGGAAACACACTGTATGTATGTACTTACCAAACAAGGCGCAGGAACCCTCACTGGCCCGGTAAAATTGTAATACAAATATGTAAGCATATAAGTGAGTCTTTGAACACGATCCGGACCCAGCTCAAGCTCATCCAAAAGAACCGTGTAATGCGTGGGAGAAACTGTTCCTTGGGTCACTTTTTGGGACACCAAGTAGAAGTTGAATTGTTGGCGTCTGGTCACCGTGTGATCCAGAACTGTTCCCGGTGGCGGATTATCGTGTGTGTCCTATGAAATTTATCATGTTTATATGATAGGTTGTTAGTCAGATGGTTGTTGATCTTTGTTCTCACCCCTTGGATCAAGAACATGCGGGTCTTGATCCGTTTGGAAACGATGACAAAAGTGATTTGGACCTTCTTCTCAGGGGCGATCCTCTTCAAAGTGGATCTCATTTGTTCGATTTCCAGGGTCTCAGTAACTTCAAAGCGACTATCCCCCACTCCATCCCGATAGACAACGATCTTATCAGGATATTGGTTGTTAAGCTAGATTTGATAAGAGGACATGGGTCTAGTAAGCGGATGCTCAGCTCACAAGTTGGCGATTGTTTCAGGAATGCAAACCTCATAGTAGGCTTTGAGAGCTCTTCCAAAGATGTCGGAGATGTTGTTCATGATCTCGTTTTCGTACTGATGCTGACGAGAATCCGAAAACCAACAAGTGAACGTTCGATTCAGAGAAGCCACAAATCCTGACCAAGATTTGCCGCCATCGGCATTGTGGTAGACGTCAATTCCAATGACCATCGCATTACTCTGTTTGAATACAAAAATGCACCTAATTTTCAATGACTTCATTACTGATATGAGGTTGGAGCGCAGATACTTACAAATGGACTGGATATGCCCCAATTGGCTCCACCTAATTTGGCATTCACTTGGATGGCGAGCTTCTGAACCACCTGAATTTGATTGCGGCCATTGGAAATGCTCTTGGTTAAGACAAATTGGGATGGGATGCCCAATTCCACCAAACACGTTTTCTTAACGGCACCATATCTGTTAAAAAGTGAAAAGTCGAGTTAGTGGATGACCTTACGGCACTCACGGTTTCGCATTCATAAGGGCCCTTTTTGGCAACGTGTTACAGCCCAAAAAAAATGGGGAAGAGAGACGGGAGTTTGCTAAATAACTACTTGTGACATGCCATGAAAGCGATTTTTTTTTCCACACATTATGTGACCCAGGTCACTAATTTTGCATAAGGTTTTGATAGAATTAGCCAAAATACAACACCAACGCACTATAATAAAAAAAAGAGGAATCGGCCCAATTGGCCCTTTATGTGGTAGAGGCTGACTCACAAAGCGCCCTCTGAAGTGCAGTACGTAAACCATATTTCGTGGAGGGTAAAAAGCCTATTAGTCTGAATTGAAGTGAAAGAGGCTAATGGACTTGATTTTAGTTTTTAAAACTGGCGTGATGAAACTTGCTGTGCAATCAAAATAGCTGCGAATTGCAAGTACTGCCAAACAATACCTTACCCTCGCGGAAAACAGGTAAGAATAAAAGGTTATTATAAGCTAAAAGAAAAAAAAATATCGATTGTAAAAGGTCGTCAAATTTTGACCTATCTATTCACATGGGAGCAGATTTGTTTAAGTAAGAATGAACACGCTAGCAAAACCTTAATTTTTAATTCGGTAAAAATAAGTGTTTAGTTTTGAGAAATTTTCTAAACCAGGAAGCAATTGTGAACCCCTAAACTTGAAATCTCATATCTTTTTAATTTCAAAATATAATTTTAACGGGACCAAAAAGTACGGCCATTTGAAAAATGTTACATTTGACGTATCATTGGTCAGTAGTTTTTCCACCTTAATTTTTTAACCATCATGGGGTGTTAATACTGGTATTGCGATTTTTTCGGTTTTTTGAAAACGAACAGGAAATCGATATGACATTGACCTTGTTAGACAATAGTGCATGTACGTAGCTCAAATATCTTTTATAGTCATTGCTTTTTCAAAGCTCGTTTTTTGTTTGCGAAATCGGTGAGAAAATAGTAGCGGAATCAAGAGTAGCCGAACAAAAAACTACACTAAATACATATTTATTATGTTCGCATGAAAAAGGTAGAAAATTGAAATTTTCCCCAAGAATGAACGTGTTAGGGATATTGACCACAAAAGGTTCATCGGTTGCGATTACTTTGCGTTAAAATGTCATCGATTGAATTAAACTACACCTCAATGCGATTGCAATTTCAATTACAAATAGACCACACGTCTGAGTTTCCAAAAATCTGAAGTCATAAGTTAGTAGTGTTCACATATCCCTTCATTATTTTCTCCTTCTAAAAAAAGTTATTTGGATCTCTGGTTTGCCAATTCTACGTTTAACTTGACCTTTTTGGGTGGCTAGATTATCCTATTCTAGAAATGACCTGCGGCATAAATCAATGCAATTTTGTATGATTATCATTGCCCGATCATCAATCTAATTCGTGCAACTAAAAGACAAATAAAAAAGATAGAGAAGGATATTTTGCTTACCTGTCTGCACGTTTGGTTCGAGCCACAACCAAGACCATCTCCAGAGGATGGTTTTGGTGCTCACGATGAATCACTTTGACCACCTCGTCAGTGCGATCCTGGTTGAGAAGAATTGTCCTCGGATCATAGATGGTCATACCCAATTTGTCGCATTGCTTATGCCAAGTCTAAAAAGAAATATCGATCTGTATTCCATTCCTAGAAACGCAAATATGAAGGATGCGACTTACCGAGATGAACCCTTCAATCTCTCTGGTGTCTCGGCGATCTCCAATGATCAACCAGTTCTTCAACTTGGCCCCTGACATCATTTGCTCGCCTTGCAGAGCTCGGTCAAAGTCGCCGCAGATTCCTTTCCGCCTATAATATCAGGCATAGAAAAGATCAAACATATTGGACGACCAAATGGGACCCACTACCAGATAGAGATCAAACCCAGGAAGACTTACACTGAGGAGTTTCCAAAGAGGAGACCGACTCCCTTCATGCATCTGCCATCAACACTCAAGGCGGCATCAGCCAATTCCAATCCCCAATCTGACAGAATTTGAGAGGCCTCCGCGGAGGACTTGACACTGGACACGAACATTTGTAGGGCCTTGTGGCGTTTGGCGGGGGTTGAACCGATTATATTAACCACAGTGCGCATTGCCTGCAAGTAAGGAGGATTAGTCAAGTTCAGAGAGGTGGGTGAGCTGTGCGTGTTTTACCCTATGGTCTTTCCGAAGGTTCTCATCCAGGCCGGTCAAATGACACAATTCAGGCACAAGACAGATGACCATGTCTTTGTTCCATTCATCCGTTTTCTTGGGCTTGGAAATCAAGAGAGCTTGCTTCGTGTCGGCAATGTCGATGCCATATTGACGCTTGTAGTACTCCAAGTAAGTAGTCTTTCCACGGGAGGTTTCGAACTCAGATTCTGGACTTGCATAGAAGTCCACATCGTCTATCCGGTAGGTTCGGTTGTTGTATCTGGATGCAAGGAATATATACACATTTCACATTGGGATTGCCTTGAGAAATGAGAAGGATCCGTCAAAGGAACATTATGAGTAATTAACTTCGTAAATTAGTGAACAATGATTCCTTGTATTGTTTTGAAATTTATGACTTTTGTCTGATGATTGGGTTGTTTCTTGGATAAATAGTAAAAAAATTGTCTTGATGATATAGCTAAAATCCCATTTTTACCCGACTCTTACCTAGTCAGCACCACTTGTCCCATGATGGCTTGTTTGACGGCATGGCAAAAATTAGGTCGGCTCTTCATGTTTCGAAAATGGATTTCCTTGATCAAGTCATGAACGGTGTCCGTCCTCAGAACACGATGGACGGTGTCGCAAACCAGCTTCAAGCCCCCATCATACTCGTCCACAGCGGTGGCATATCCGGGCCAAATCTCCAACCTACAATGGAGATAAGTGATTCATTCATTAATATCGATTCGCACTCATTCATATCCGTTCCTACTCAGTTACGCAGTCATTAATTCATTCATTCGTCGAGCAATTGTTTTTTTTCCTTTGCCGGATCAAATACACCGTGGTTGGAGAAGAATAAGGCTTAAGTACATATAACTGATTATCTCCTTTAATATGACATTATTTTGTGTCCGTAATTCATATCACAAGTCTCTGAGGAGCGCCGAGTCAGCCCACCAAAGGTTGGAAGTGGAGAACCTGCTCTCTTCATCGGCCTCGTCCCGGATGGCGGGCTTGTACAAACGTGCCAAAAAGCCCGCCACCAACTCGGAAATTCCAGTGAGCAAATTCCTCCTCCACTGTCAAGAACTGTTTGCATCAACATCGGAAACAGTAGTGGAGGAGGTCCAGGGCTGCCCAGAAGAACACCATCCCCTTTTGCAGCCCTTCACGGAACCCGAGATGGACGTGGCCTTCAAGAAGATGAAGAGCAAAGCCCCCTCAACATCTGGGGTCTCTCCTTTCCAACTTTCACTTCTCCGGATCCAAACCCAGCCACTCCTCCAAGATCTTTTCAGCCTCGCCCTCCATTCTTCCTTCTTCCCACCAGCGTGGATGGAGTCAGCCATCATCTTCATCCATAAGAAGGGGCCCAGGGACATTCCAAACAACCATCGGACCATCGCCCTGGAGAACCCCTTCTTGAAGATGATGTCCACCCTATTAGCTGCCCGCTTCTCCGGATTGGCCGAGGATAGGGATCTCCTTCCCCAGTTCCAATTCGGTTTCCGGAGAAGCCGCTCAACCACCACGGCAGCCACTCTCCTCTATGAAATTGTGCATTCCAACATCAGCAACAAGAGGAGAGTGTATGGATGCTTTGTGGATTTCTCCAAAGCATTCGACAGGGTGGACCGAACGCGGTTATTCCTCAAACTCCAACTGTGGGGAGTTCCGCGTTCAATCTGTGTCCTGCTGTCCAACATCTATGCGGGACTCAGATGCTCCATTCGTTCTGGTGAGGACCTATCCCCCTGCTACTTCACTTCCATTGGCCTTCCGCAGGGGGATCCACTATCGCCAATTCTTTTCAATCTTTATGTATCCGACCTGCCTGAAGCCCTCACTCACCAAGGCCCCACCATCAACCATTTTCCTATTCAATATATTCAATATGCAGACGACCTGGTTCTCTTGGCTAATTCAGCCGTGGAATTGCAAAATGCCATCAATGCACTCCACGGTTATTGCCAAGAGAACGGCCTTCAAGTCAACACCATCAAGACGAAGGCCATGGTTTTCCATAAAGGTCGTCTGCCTCCCACCTCCTTCCATATTAACAATAGTCCGATTGAAATCGTCAATAGTTTTAACTATGTCGGTTTCACCTTCTCCACCCAACTCTCATTCACCAATCACCTCAAATCCACAATAACTAAGGCCAGGGCCAGGATCGGATACATATGCAATAGACTTCCCATGAAGAATCTTCCCCTCCCAATAGTCCTTCAACTCTTCCGGATCTACGTCACCCCAATTTTTCTCTACGGCCTACACCTTTGGTTTCCCAACTCCGCCCAATCCGCCCTCAAATCCGCCGATGCCACCTACACCAAGTTCCTCAAGCGATACCTCTGCGTGCCCCAATATGCCAACAATGCATGGACACATTTTCTATGTGAAACCGAGCCCCTCACCATCGGGCTGGCAAGGTTAGTGTCCAACAGTGTTGGGAACCTGACCTTTCCGGAGGTGATGTCCGGACACAAGTTGTCCTTCCCGGTCAAGGACTTGCTAACACCTTATTGTCCTTGGCCCGACATCCCTTCGGAGTATTGGCGGTCACGTACCTTTGTCCGTCTCCCAGCCAAATGCCATCAGCGACGGGAGTTGACAAAGGATCTGTTCAATCTGGCCCATCCACTCTACTGCAATAACCAAGATTTTCATCACTTACCTCTACCTACCTG
>NC_081451.1:8745800-8754488 GCF_007210705.1 Tigriopus californicus
AACCTGACCTTTCCGGAGGTGATGTCCGGACACAAGTTGTCCTTCCCGGTCAAGGACTTGCTAACACCTTATTGTCCTTGGCCCGACATCCCTTCGGAGTATTGGCGGTCACGTACCTTTGTCCGTCTCCCAGCCAAATGCCATCAGCGACGGGAGTTGACAAAGGATCTGTTCAATCTGGCCCATCCACTCTACTGCAATAACCAAGATTTTCATCACTTACCTCTACCTACCTGTCTTTGTACTATCTGCAACTCACCTCTTACCTTTTTTCATGTGCATTGAACCAATTCTAGTCATACTCATTGTGATATCACTTTCTAGTCAACTATTTTATTGCCTTTACCTTCTTGACATTTTTCTTGTTTTATCATTTTGTATAATGTATATACATTCGACTTTATTTTATAGTTACTTTTACGCCATGACATGACCAAGAGTCGCAATAAAGATTATTATTACTATTATTATTATTTTGTGGGTAAACAATTATGAATGCTAACCGCGAGTGACTGACCACGGGCTTCTAGAAATGTGGACTTGTTATAAGCAGATCTTGTTGAATTGATGAATTTAGCCAAGTTTGAGCCCAAAATCAAGCTTAGGAAACTCAGGATAAATGTCCAAAGTTATGTTGTAAACATAACAAAATATTCGAATTTTCGGCCTGCACTGGTCAGATACGGTACATAAGTTTTGGACAACATAACTTTGAAACGAACCACTTTACAGGTAATCAATAAAAAATGACCTACTATCAATTGAAGACATCTACATTTCTTATTTTATTACGTTAATTCGAATAGAAGCTCAGAGTGGCTATAACGTACTGGTATTTGTATGTCAATCCACAAACTTCTGGAAATATGGCCTTAGCTATGGGCTCATATTTGGCCAAGTTCATCGATTCAACAAGATCTTGTGGTCGTATGAAGTGCTTTTTTGGAATAAAGTGAACGGTTAAGAAGATAAGAACCTTTTGCTTGCGTTTGCAGTCCACAATTTTAGAGGTCCGTGGCTTGACCCATGTCAACACTATTTCGAAGGCTTTTTCTAGTAAATCGGTTTTAGTACCGCGCAGCTTCGATAACAATCAAGCAAAGCTTGTAAATGTTACTTTTTTTTGTGGGAAATTTTGACCGGGCTTTCTTTTACAAGGTCAGTATTTATTCTTCCTGATCACACTTTGGAAGTGGACATCGTTGCTCAAAAGGCGACAAATATGTATGTTCGTCACAAATGATTTGTTTTGTTTGGGTTTTACTAACGGTTACAAGAAATGTAATCCCCGGTCCAAACTATTACTATGAAAGGCTATGATTCGTTTAATTGTTGACAGTTCAACTTCATACAGTATATACCACGTACTATTTGGTCTGCCAACTACTTTTTGGCCAAGGATGCACTGGATAAGCTCTAACAAATTCAAGGAAAACGTCACCTTTTAGCAATAGGTACTTATAATTTCATTTGCTCACTTATAGAGCAAAACTTTCACCTTTGAGCAATACTTATAGTTTTATTTGCTCACTTACAAAGCAAAACTTTCGCCTTTTCAATGTTTTATAATTGACCACAAAATTACGAGAACGATGACCTTTTGATAGAATTTGTCTTCTGATTAATCTTACTTGAGATCGCGAAGTTCCGTGGGATTGCGAGGGTTAAACGACCGCTGGTTCATCTGGACCATTTTAAGGGCGTGAAAAACTCGCTTGAAGAGCACATTGTACCAAAACAACGCCCTCGAATGGGTGTAATCCACAGCTTTCTTGAAGACCAAGGTCACCTGGACCGGGTCGTTACTCTCAGGTAAAACGGGATGGAAAACGGATATCTGTTCGGGTGAAGCAAAAGTTTATTTCCATTTTGACGGCACCTCTCATTTATCTCTTGTCTAACTTACCTTATGCTCTAGTCTCTTGGGGAGACAGAGATAGAAGCCTCCATCAAAGTTCTTGGCTCTTCCAATGTGATCGGTCAATTGCCTCAAGAGAGCGAAACGATGCTGACGACTGTCAACCTCAGGATCAAATTGGACCTCATACTCAAAGAATCCCTTCCCATCCACAACTTTAAGGTTGAGATAATTCACTTCCAAGCGAACCCTTGGAGCAAGATTGTTGATAGTTACAATAATGAATTGTAGATTGTGACTTGCAAAAGCTTACTTGGTGCCAGCATCGCCTCTATTTTGAGTGGGTGGATTGGAAGTATGAGAGGAAGATCCCACTGAAGACTTTGAGGCTGAGTGATTGGTGCCTTCATAACAATTGGGCAAGGCTGCCAGTTGATTCTCCGTGACAAATCGGACAGGGGACTTGAAAATGGATACTCAATTGAAATAGATCACCGGCAAATAAATAAGCTGCCATTGAAAAGGGCGACAATTGTTCTAACTTTTGAAAAGGAATGGTGGTGGAAGACATTCCTCAAATTGGTATAGGTCCAGGAACCGTAATACTTTTCCATCGACTAAGGCTTAAAAGCTCCGGATACTTTTTCATAATATTTGCCCGACTGATCAGGTTACAAAAAAAGCCCTCGGCACCCTGACCCAGTGAAACAGAAAGTTCCAGTTTTTTGCATTATTCAAGTAAATTTTCTAATGGGAGAGTATTAAGACTCATGTCACGCAAGAACCACTGGAATATGGACGGGAACCATTAGATAAGGAAGTCGTTAGAAATACATCTTTTTAATTTTCATCTCAATCGAACGACCGGATTGAAATTCAAGCCCTCTCAAAGCATACTATAACAATCTTCACAAAATGGATGGACAATTGTGGCAATTGATTACCAAAAGAGTGCTGAATCAGTCATTATGTACCCTATTATGTATTGTGCTTTGAGAGGGAATAAGTTTTGACCCAATAATTCGATTGAGCTAAAATTAGAAATGCGAAATTGCATTGACCTTGGGTCAGTCTCACTTGGAGGAAATCTCAATGCGTTCATCAAGATGTAATCCTAGACGCTAATATCCGCGTCCATATTCCAGTGGTTCAAATCTTTCACCACAAAACAATACTCAGGTGTGCGTTTCCGTCCCAGCCTTTCTGAATAAGGGAGCTTTGGTCCTGTCGAATAAGCTTATTATTTTGGGAGCTCTCCTTTCTTCTTTGGCCAATTGGGCTACTTTTCCTATGCTACCTGTGGTACGATCAGCCTTAACATTTGAGAATTAGGCTCCCTTAATTTCAGCGATGTCAAATTGGCTTACATTGTTGGTATTGGTTGATGTGTCTGTTCCAGATTTAAAATCAGACGTTGGATCAAGCTCATGTGATGGAATCTGAGTTGGCGATCTTGAACTGGATGTCGACTCTGTCAAGGATCCAGAGGACACCGCGGAATCCGATGAGTCGAAAATTGGAACCAAGTCAGATTGACTTGGGGCTGTGACAGTCTGGATGGGTTTAGATTCTCGCAGATATTCAGCCCGAGCACTGGGTTCGATTCCCATTATTGACCTTAGATCTGGAGAAAAACTTGCGTTTTTAGTCCCACTTTTACCTCGCATGTCATCATTTGAATCTAACCTCGAAGTTTCCTCTGGAGCTTTTCCTTATTCTCCTTTTGAGGCGTTATAAATCCTGCTGGAATTCTATCAGGAGCAGGATTGGCAATACGAGATGGACCACTCGAATTCTCCTTCTCTTGTTGAGCCCTCTTGATCCTTTCAAGAAGCAGGGCTCCACGCCCCATATTACGCTTAGCCGGATCACTCATTTTTTTGTTCCTATTTCTGCAAAATTTAAAAGAACAAACGCATTTTGGCCATGATACATTACAATATATTGCTAACATGTCCCGTCAAGCACTTCAATAGATGAAAACGTCATCCATACGTTTTAATACCTAATGACCCTGTGGATGATAAATAAAACCGAGTTCTTGAAGGTTCAAATTAAACACCTCCCAACTCCCCATGTTTATGCAAATCATCTGCAAAAGTCTATATCATTAAGATTATCAACGTACCATTGAAGCAATTTAACAGCCCATCTATGAATCGAATTTTAGTTCACAATACCAGTTTTAACGTGACGCTTGCTCAAGGCGCGTACTCTCTGAGTGAGTTGTGCTCGTGAGCAGAACATTGATCAATGAACAAGGTGACCACCAAAACGACAAATAGTTGATTTGATGATTGCAAATTGATCTGATTTGTTGATTTTCTGACACTTGTATGAGTCAAAATGAACCAGATATAACCTAAAACTGTATTGCCAATGAATGGTAGGTGGTGAATTTGGCAAGTGTTAGTATTTAGCCTGTTATCGGCTTTTTATGAAAAAGTCGTGACAGTTCAGTGTTGCTGAATTGAGCAAAGGGGCCAAATATCAAGTGAAGCATTAACTATTTAGCATGATTGAGTCTCAAGAGATTTTGACAAATAAATGTGAACGGAGGAGGTACTAATTTTGCCAAATGCAAAGTTGTGTAAACCCCATGGAGGAGATGCGAAATCTCCCATTCTGTGGCATTCCCCTTTTGCTAAGTTGTTAATGATTCTGTTTGAAGACTATTTTTGACATAGTTTGGTTTCAAATTCTATAAAAATATTATCTACAAAAAATGCCCTTAAAAGTGTACAGAACAAGTTTTTAGCTAATGTGACCCAATTATTTCATCTTAGAGTGGCATCGCTGAGTATCAAGCATTGTTCAAGAGTATTTATGTTACGACATGTCGCAAAACAAGGAATCCAAATCCAAAGAGCAGCCACTACAAGGTTGTCCCAATTTGGAGGCAATACTAAATTAGTATTTCCTCTGAAATTTATTCAGCATATTTGTAATTTTTCTTAGTTTTGTTTGAAAACGCATGTTGTGAAAATATTTAGACAGCTTTTTTTAAATCAAATCTATAAGGGCCCTTATTTGCAACGTCACACGGCCCAAGGAAAACGGGAAGAGGCACGGTAGATTGCTACATAAACTGCTCTTGCCTTGCCTTGAACGCAATTTCTTTTCCGGACATTATGTGACCCGAGGCACTAATTAAAAACAATTAGTCAAAAGCAACACAAACGCATTATAATTCAATAACAAAGAATGGGCCCAATCGGCCCTATATTTGGTAGAGGCTGAATGACAAAGCGCCCTCTGGAGTGCAGAGTGTAAAACATATTTCGTGCAGCGTAAGGGGCTATGGTCTCAAAAAACCAATAATGGCCATCATTACCCAAATAGCACCAGGAATGAAAGTTCAACTTCGGAAAACGCCCGGTTTTACGGAACCTGTTTGAAGAAGACAAATCTGTAATATCAATTGTTTCTGACTAGGAAATAAAACGTTTTGCCAGTAGCGTTTAGAGCATAGACTGCCTTATCCAATTTATCTTGACAACTACCATTTGTAGAGTGGTTGATGGAATCAATTGGTAAAGCATCCGTTTTGCAATTTGCTACCTCTGATTGAATGCTGAGAGCCAGTTAAGGAAAAAAAAGCAAATTGTGTTTATTTCCGAGGGTCAGGAACAACTCAAAAAAGACATGAAGCGGAAAATTCCTTGTATTGCCATTCGATTTTCTAAAAACAAAATATGATTAAAATAGGTCAGTGGATGCCACTTCCAGACAACCCTGTTTAATAAAGCGTCATCAACTGTAGGATAGTAACCACTGGATAAAGCCTTGATACCCAGCACCTCTAACTTTGCGCAGTGAACGCTGGGAACAATCGTACAGTTATAACAAATATTGAACAACTTAAATTCCAGTGGTTCATGCTTGTAGATAACCTAACAAGAACTGTCAAGTATCGTGTTCAGTAAACGCTGATTCCTTGGAGGATCGATAATTTTACTGATTTTAAGTATGATGTTTCTTAGCTCACAAGAAACTCCATGTCATTTGTAAGGCTTTGAAGCTACAAAAAAAGAATTAATACCTTGATCGAATACTTATCGATTAATTTATTGCGATTCAACTCCTCTTAACAAGTCATATTGGGTGAATTCCAATTCTAGGCATCTCTTTTATCCAATCTCGTTCTCGCTTCCTCTGAATGGGCTGGAAAACATTAACGCACTGTTGCCAGCCAAGGCTTATTTATCCTCAGACCTGTAACAATAACTTTTTAAATGTAATTAATTACAATCGCAAATACATTTGATGGAAATGTAATTAATTACAATTGTTTTTTTTTAACTTGTTCATTTTCAATTGCAGCTACTTATGAAATATAATTCAAAAAGTTTCGATCAATTTTTCCTCTTTGACCCAAGTTTGAAATTTACTCTCCAGTCATCAAGTGCATCAATGAAAGCAGGCAAGGTTGTAGGAGCGCTAAGGAGACATTTAGTGAGCTGAGAAAAGGAAACAATGATCAAGCTCTTCAATTTATCTTCTGTCCGACGGGTCCTTGAATTTTGTACACCAATGTTCATGGAAACATGGAACTCCTGACCCAAGCACTAGGTACAAATACCTTGATAGCTCTCAAAGATGGAGAGCACCTAGTACATGGGCTTCAATTTCTTATAACCCTAATCAGGGCATACAATCAATAGTTCGAGCTTCCTTTATCAGGGCCTCAAACAATCATCAATCAATTGACTAAGGATACAAATCGCTAGGTACCTCTACTCCCCACGGTCCCAGATCAATCTCGGTTGTCTGGCATACACCTGGGCCAATCTTCAAGGCTAGCTATCCTGCAAAATGTGTCACTATCCTAGTTTAAATGCTTCTATTAAAGTCTACCTCGACTCTAGAGTCTAACTACTGATTTCTGCTACAAGAGTGATAAACTTTAGATACAGTTGAATACAAATCACTGGCACCTCTACTCCCTACGATGTCAGAGCGATCTCGGTCGTCTGAGAAATCTAGGCTACTCTTCAAGGTGTTGAGAAAGGTGCAAGTGAACTATTCAAACGGTGAACTTTATTAACAAGTTAGAAGGGAGACATCTTAGATCGAGTTCGGAAGAAGAACAAGTTCCCCAGCAGTAGTTCTCGTGAGGTAGATGGTAGAACCTGTTCGGCAGTGAAATATAAGTGGAGGTACGAGGATAGATAAAGAGAAGTACATGATTAGTAGATTTGATATCCTAACACAAGGCAAGGCAAACTGTACAGTTTATTCATTTACTACTTTATTCTAAAAAGTTTCTCATTCTCATCTACTTTATTCATCACAAACACACCGTCTATCAGCTGTCTTGCTCCGGTAAGAAAAGTGGGTGAATTGTTGGGCCAATGGAAAAGGGGACATAGGCATATGAAACAAATGGGTTAATAATTACTGCTCGATGTGTGGCGAGATGGTTCAACGGAGATGCTTGGATGACGTCCACTCGACGGGATTGAAGGTCCACTGACGAAGTGTTTTAGTCAGACTCGCCACTGTCCAAGGTCCTCTTGATCTTCTGCACGGCTTCCTGGGTTTCCTACTCCCATACGATGACGATCTCTGTCCTTCTAACAGTTCCCACTTCTTGGCACCACAACAATGGCAAAAGTCCCAGCACTTAACAATGGCAGGTGGTTCCTCCTCGGAGGGGTTAAAAACTGACTTCTCTCCTCGTTGAAGGACGATGGGTTCCCCTGTTCTCCTCGAGAACCAAAATGTGACTAAACACATTCCTCATTGGATCGGAGAGGGTTATGATAGCCGGTTGTGGTAGACCGGGATTTCCTGTTGCTCCTCCCTTCAAATATGGAGCCGACATTCCTCACCCATGGTTGTAGCTGGGCTGACCAGCCCCTCGGGTACTGGAGCTTTTCCTTGGTGATAGGAACGATGTAGAGATTGATTCACACCGAATCCCAAAGCTCTTTGATACGACAGGTTCCTGTGACATTGTACATCTATGATCAAGGGCTGGAGGAGCTACTTGTGATGGAATACGACGTCTTTGCAAGCATTGGGTTGGCATTTGGTTGACATCTGGCCCCCGAACGGACACACGTTGGGCAATCTAACGACTTCGCAGTTTTCACAAGACGTTGCCATGCATTGTGTCAAGACATTTCAATAAACCCCGTTCCGTGAGCAATCATTCATCCTGTACATCATTCATCCATATCATATCGGGATGATGTACTCGATTGTGCACGGAACAACCAATGTGTGTTGTCTCCACTGCCAAAGAAAACAATCATCATGGTGTAGATGCCTTAACCAAGAACTTCTAGAAATCTGGACTGTGAACGAGCTTCCAGCCAAATCGGCTTGCTCTTGGTCATAGCAACTCTGAGCCACTTTCCGAAATAGATTAATATAATAAGAAATGTAGATCTCATAACTGAAGGTGAGTTATTTTCGTATCATTTACCATATCATATCAAAGTGCTTCGTTTCAAAGTTATGTCATCAAACATTATGCAGCTGACCAAGCGCAGGCCGAAAATTCGATTCTTGTGGAGTGTTTACTACATAGCTGTTAACATATTTCCTGAGTTCCCTAAGCATAATTTTGGGCTCAAACTTGGCCAAATTCATCAATTCAATAAGATTTTGTGGAAGTATCAAGTGCTTCTTTGAAATAAAGTGAACGGTTTAGGAGAAAACAGATTTTTGCCACCGTTCGCAATCCATATCTCTAGAAGTCCGTGACTTAAAGAAGATTTACCTAGTTGGTTCAAGGCTTTTGGACCCTTTCATTTGAAGAAAACTGGGCTCTGGAGGACGGAAACAATGGAGATGCGAAAATTGAAGGGTCACCGTGGAAT
>NC_081451.1:8754524-8838518 GCF_007210705.1 Tigriopus californicus
AGTCTTCTATTGGAGTTGGTCAAGCAAAAAGACTCTTCTTGCGAAATTTAAAGAAAAAAAAAGAATAATTTTTTAATGACAAGTCTGGGCTCGAGTCCGGCCAATTTCTCCAAAATTGAGCAAAAGACTCGAGTGCACTCGGACTCGCTCCACCACTAGTGGATATGTGTCATGTACCCTAGTCCCCCGTTTCTGCCCTTTCATGATTTATCCTATAAACCTATACTCTGTTTTTCTTCTTCTTTTATAAACCTATCATTCACCTTTATACGCCTTTGGGAGTGCTCGAGTTGTCCAAACCGTAAACAATAAACAATTCAATTTGCACGAGGCATAATTGACAAAGATACTAATTACTTTGTGGCAAGATCTCGGAAGTGGGGTTGACACTTTTAAAATCACTCTTGGTCATCAAGCCCTATTGTTCAACTTTGTGGACTTCCATGACTGGGATGTCTCTACAAATATCTCGTGATGTCTAAATACTGCCAATTAGGTGCCTTCCCACAAGTCCTTTTTCCCACTCATATATTGCCATATGCGACTTATTAATCCGATTCGAAGAGAGAGGCTAGGATCGGGGAGCCCTTTCAAATCACTTGATGTCTTTTGAGCGAAGAGACGAAATTAGGTTAATTCCCTTGAGACATTGGGAGAGCAACATCTGTTCGAACAAGTAAAGATCAATGCTACAAAAAGTTGATGAAATTTCTTACCTGCTCCTTTAACCTGTCTCCAAAGCCCGGCCAGCGGATGTTACGCCTATTCTAACATGACATAGAAGGTGGCTGCAAGAAGTGTCAGTTCACTGTTTTGGGTATTGAGCCCAAACAGGATTTGTAGAAAGACCATCCCCTCCTTGTGTGTTCCTGGGATTCCTATCAAACGTCCTACCAATGACGTGTCCAAATGACGGTTTCCATTTTTGCAAGAGAAAACTACATAAGCAAAGATACAATACAGATAGTTATAAAAGCACATACCGACGGATCTAGAGTCACATGAGAGCAGTCGAGAGGTTCAATGGCCCCCTTCCCATCACAGTTATACACCCAGAATGAAATACACGTGACCCCAAAGCCATTCGTTTGCTTAGACGGGAGTATCAATGGGGCGGCTAAATAAGTTTGAATAAAACTTGCAATTTGGGCCTTTGCATAAGCGCTAAATTGGCATTTTTTTACTGAATGAGGCTGAAAGGGCAAAGGAAATGCCACCAGATTGTTATGATGAGTGTGTTCAAGTTCCGAAACTTTGCTTAACCCAAAAATCGCTCAAAGATTTCGATAAGGCATTAGAAGACGACATTGTTAACAAAATAGTTCTTCAGTGAAGTACCAGAAAAATTTGGTTGGGATTTTCAAAATGTTCTCAATGCCCTAAACGTATCAAGGGTCAATTCTAGTGACCGTAGAGGCTTAATGTGCATTTTGAGAGCACCTTCAAGTCTTCGAGAATCCAGGCTAGTTCGAACAATGAAGTCCACATCTCTTCTTTCTCGGGCTCCTTCATTGTTTAATTTGCTTCCCTCTAATATCCGTAAGGAATACGTAGGCCTTGTTGATCCGGTAGCATCTTTCAAGTCAGACTTGGACAAATTTTTAGATAGCATTCCAGATCAACCCTACATTCAAGGATTAGCTCGGTCTGCCAACTCAAATTCGTTGGTAGACCAAATATCATATAAAAATTGAAAGGTAAATATAGACGAATTATAATCTTCATTTTAATAGTACTGGGGATTACATTCCCTGTAGCGGTTAGAAAAGCCCGTGAAAAAACAAAAAAAAAAAAAAAGTATCATCCTGCCATGTGCATCAATGTTGCTAGTCTCCAAATGAATTTGAGTCAATTTTTGAACGAGACAGATACCGATCCAAATTAATTTTAAGTTACTTGATTCAATTCCAAAACATTTTGATCTGTTCTACATTATCATTAGTGATCATTTCTTTTGTTTTCTCATTTTACATTTCTACCATTATTATCATTTCATGTTTTAATTCCATTTTAAACTTCTGATATGACTGTTATTTGTTCATAAAACTTTTCAAAGAACCCAAGGAATGCTTTAGTTGTCCCCAAAACCTGAAAAATAACAACTAGAAAAAACTATTAGTTACTTTTTCATCTTCTAATATTTTTAAACTAAAGGTATGTTTTTTTTTCAAACCGTCGTTTTTTTGTGGCAAATTTAATTTTTTCCTTTTAGATAATAGTACCTTATGTTCATTAAAAGAGCTACATAAATCCATCCAAGTGGTATTAGGATTTTTTCCTTATATCTATTTACATGACAAGAAAAACATTACTATTTTGCGTCGAAAGGATTTGGGAGATAATTTACTTTTCCATCTTCAAAGCAGTCCTGTATCGTCAAAGTATCGACCAGCTAATCAACATATCATTAATAATGGTCATAACATCTTCCTTGTAATATGTGAGTGCCATTGAGGTTCCTCCTCGCAATAAATAAACCTAAATAACATTGAGGAGCCAAAAGCCTAGACTGTGCAAGCGAACGGTTTGTTTCGGCTAACCTTTTTTGCATTAGCTCCGCCTATTTGTAAGCAATATGAGATTGATCCCGCTCAGGCAAGCTGTTGGTCGGGTGTCATTTGAAATCGAAGAAAACTCCCAAGGTTGGTAAAAGTGGGGACTTCTTGCGCATGTCTCAGTTTCTTTGTCACTCTCGTCAGAGAATTAGAAAGTTCCCATGTTGACAATTGGCCACTGGCCTCCAAGCACGTGGGGAAAGGGGATGGACGGACGGCTGTTCCTTGTGAGGCGCCCACTAACGTTACATACATTCATACCTGGCCCTTTTCGAAAGCTACGATGGCAAAAGGCATTCCTTAAAAGAAATGAACACCGGCGAATGACAAGAGCACCTGGTTGCCAATAGTTACAAGACACAAAAAGCCTAATTCTATCACCGATTACACTTGTAATCGAGGTTTCCCACCGAGTTCCAGAACACGTGCGCCGCTCGCCTAAAAGTGGCACCATCTTCCTGACCGGAGGATTGGCCAAGTGGGACTGATTTGAGCCTTAATTTACCTGTGTAACCCGATCCAGATCTCCCAGGTATTGGAAGATGAGCGTGGTTAGCAGAAAACCAAAACAGCGGAAGACATTCTAATCCTTGGGCTCGTGTTCCCCCGGCTCTAGTGGAACGAGCACCCACCAGAGCACCAGGCAATGGGCATGGGCACCGGCAGCATGCTCTCATATTCGGATGGATTAAAATAGGGGGGCCAAGTGGTGCTTTTCTTTAATTGTAAGTGAGAGCCATCGGGTTTGCCATCGCATACATCCACATCATGGAGGAGGAGGAGGCTGTACGAACTTCTCCCTGGTTTCCAAAGCAACCCAAGTTTCGGGTGAGCGTTGGGCACCTCTCTGAGCCAGTTGAACCCCTGGTCGTGATTCCAGTCGATACTATCTGTGTGTCCTGATCTATGACCAACGAACAGGTGCTGTTCCTCTGTTCCTGTGATTGAAAACTGACCTCCGAAGACTAAAAGGCTGTGCTTCAAACCCGTTGGAGGTGAATCCAGAGGGCCCTTTCCACGGACTTCATCGTCATTGTTTACGGGTGAGAGTGAAATTTGACTTCTTTTCTTTGCAGTTTTGACCACTTGGTCAATAGGTCTCATTTTGAGTTAAGGTACACTAACTTGGCTAGAAGTGACCATATAGTAAAAATCCAAAATGGAAAGCAACGTTGCTAAAAATTGATCGGAATCGGAAGTTTCTCTTTTTGCCCACTTGCGTAACTGAAAGTTTTTCTGCAAAAATTTGAAAACAAATGTTAAACTTTTTGGCAATATCTTGTGTTTGATTAGGGGGGGGGGATTCACAATCCTGCTCTTATATCCGATTTGCTTTTTAATCCGATGCTCTTTTATCCGATTTTTACTGTATCATCAGCCGTCATGGGAAAGCAACAAGAATTGGATCAAGAAAATATCCCTTTTAAATCATAAATCGTTGAAAGCTCTAAAGAAAATGCATAAAACTGATCCCAAAGATGTGTCAAAAACTATTATAGTTAATCAATAATCATTTTCCAATCAAGTGACTCGGCTACGACCAACATGAGCAAGGTCTGTCGCAAAGTTTTGTAAAGCGGTTTCACAATTTTCCTTTTGATGTCGGTGCAATTTTCTGCTCTCTTGGCACAAAACATAGAAAGAATCAATGGTTCATGAAGCATAAAATGTGATGATCAGATCACAATTCATTCTTACTAGATTGGGTAATGTTCGAAGCTCCTTGAGACTTCTTTGCGCACATGGAGAAACAAGCTTGACTCCCGCAACCTCTTAGTTTTTGGGTGGTCATTTTTTGTGCAGTTTCTAAAAACAAATCTCACTTTTAAGCAGGGCAAGAACTGGAGCCATTAATAATCCTGCTTATATAATTTGTTACTCAGATCCCATTTTCGAGGCCGTTATCAACAAGAGAGTACTGCAATGAACTCAACAAAGTTACCCGGGTAAACCGTATGTCCTGTACCTATGTTGTGATTCCGTTTGTGGTCAATTGATGTTTTGTATGTGAAGCCAAAGTCGTCAATCAAAAAGAATGATTTTCGTGTCTTCAGTCATAACCTTAATTTTGGTTCGTCAAATCAATCCTTAAAGGTAGAAGAAATCTGTGAAATGATTTTCAGACGATGATTTTGAAATGGTTCGAAAAATGATTGGGTTACCGTACTAGTTGTTTCAATCTAAAATGTGACAAGGAAGTGCCTAAAGTACAATTGTGAATTTGTTATTGTCGATTGTTTCAGCTTAAGAAAGCTGTGTTTTGGAACTTTGAAGTAAAAAGTCGAGCAACGGTATTTTTTCGTTGTAAATGGGTTATCAACAAATGGGCTTACAAATCTTTTCTGGGAAATTTTGATCTCATTCCTCTGAGATCATTAAATCGTAGATTTGTGTCTCTTTCTCTTTGGTGCTTTGCAAATCGTAAGTCCTATTATTTACATAAAACGTGGGGAAAAAGGGCAAGATACATAACAAGAAAGTCTTCACTGGAACCTTGACTAATTGGTTTTCGACAAAAAAACTCGATATTTTCTCAAAACTTCAATTTTCAGTCATCTCCATCCATGCTTCGAGGTCAAAAATCTGTTTGAGGATTGATGAATCCTTACCGTAGACTTCGTTTAAAGGAGGAATTTTCGTATTTCACGTTTATGATTTTAGAAAGAAAATAAATTGGAGCTTGATTTTGCTTGCAAGTTAACGAAACAAAGGCACATATTTAGTTCAAGACAGAAATACGGTTTCAGAAGATAGTAAACCGTAATTTGATTTCAACGCCATAAAGAAGGACATTTTAGAATGAAAGAACCGTTAAAGAAAGTAATTTGGACATTCAGTTAAAAAATGTGTAGAAAGTTGGAACTCTTTTTTCCAATGAGCGATTTTCATCACCACCTTGAGAACATGGAGTACAAGTATTTCGCAATGGTTTTACTCATCTTTAAGCTGCATTAGATGTCAATCATCATATTACTTTTAGTTTCATTGAAAGCCTCAAGTACTTAGAATGAAGGAAGTATAAAGTACCCGAATAAAGATTTTTAATAATAATGAACAATAAACATATGCCAAACGATTTTGAGAGGCTAGTTCCAAGAGTGAAACCATTCCTTGCGACTTTTACAATATCGCCTAAAAGGTAATCAATTTTGGTTCCGATTTCACCACTCTAGTGTCTTTTTGATCGAAAACAACTATTTGGCTCTTCCTCGACTCAATCAATCCCAGTCCTCATGCTTATACCTGTATGATATATACGTACGTACGTGGTTTCCGTGAGCAATGTGAGTGACCCATGTCCTGGCTTTCGTGTTGAACAAGCTCATGAAATATTCAATATTTTGGCACCAAGCTCTGGTCAAAGCCAAAGAAAGCCATGATTATTATCCTCCCTAATCTTTGAAAGCCGGAATGACTTCACGAATGAGGTCAGGTCTAGAACAAAACTCAATAGTTGGAACTCATACTCTACAAACGGGACGCTTGCTCATTTCATTCCAGGTTTGGTATGGACATCATGGCAGGAGGAACAGCGATAAGTGCCAATAATTCGTCCCATGAGATACAAGGATTATCTTTCGCCTCAAACCATGGGACCGGGGATCCTAGTTTTGCTGTGAATCTTCAAGACCATGATCACTTAGCAGTAAGTCAAGCAATTGTCATTTCTTTCTATAATGCTATAATGCATTAATAATTGGTTGATTTCCTATTGACTGATGTAATCACAATCTCTAGTGCTAGCCATTAGGTGGAGCCCCATATTTTGCAAATTCAGGGTCACCAAAATAAAACTCGCGTCTGAATTCATGCCGGCTTTAATTGTAGACTCACAGTTTTTATCAGTTTGGCATCACAAAAATACACACAATTAATTATTTTCTCTAGGGTGGCGATTCAAGTCTTGGCTCAACAACAACTTATTTAAATCCAATGGGAGTGGACCGTCTTCAAGCCACGCCAGAAGATGCTACCTTACAAGATTCGGCAACTGGTTACCTCCAGTATGATGGTTTGTTGGCAATCTTCGGACTTAAAAAAATGGAAGCAGCCCCAAAAATAGAGATTTGCTTTTGCAGAGGCTTCAGGAAGTGCATTTGCCTCAGCTTCAGCTTTGAATCCCGCCACCTCCCTTTCATCTGCAGTGTCCAATTATGGCCATTACACAATTAACAATCAACTCCAAAGCGACGCACCTCAATCTGGGTATTCATCCTATGATCCAGGTTTGATCTGAGTTTGATCCACTTCTCTTAGAATCAGCTTGACAATTAAACCCCCTATTTACCAGGTCTTCGGATGCCAAATGCCCCTCACACCTTGGCTAACTTGAGCCCAATGACCTCGCTAACCACTCAGGCCAATCTTGGCCTCGGTAACATGGCCCATATCGTCTCTGTCAATGGGGCTCCTTTCATCTACCAACCTTCTGCAAATGGTGTTCATGGTTCCTTGACTCTGTTGGAAGCACAAGCCATTAAACCGGCCTCACCTCCTCATAACACAATTGACATTAGTCAGCTGAATTCAAACTTGGATGCTTTGGAGACAGCGACATCTGGTGCCGGCCACGCAGGACAACATCAAGCCCCAAATTTGACTTATGCGTCTAGAGTTTCACATACGACTATTGCGTGGCTGATCAGCAACTACGAGACAGCTGAAGGCGTAAGCTTGCCTAGGAAAACTTTATACGGCCACTACCAATCTCATTGGTAAATGACCAATTGAATATGATTTAAAAAAAAAAGCACTGGGAGGTCTTCAATTATGAATCTAATTATAGCAAGGAAACCAATCAAGAGCCAGTAAACGCTGCCAGTTTTGGGAAGTTGATTCGTTCTGTGTTTTTGGGACTTCGAACTCGTCGGATTGGAACACGTGGGAACTCCAAATACCATTATTATGGCATCAGGGTGAAAGCAGATTCACCTCTCATGAAAGTTGAAGAAATGCAAGCTCCTCCACAACCCAACCCCAAGATCCCCAATCAGGTTAGATCTTAAGCCTGATCTCACTTCTCCATGTTATTGATCTTTCTCTCTGGCTGGTGGTGGGAGTAGCCAACCAAGCAATCTTTCGCCCTAAATTGGCGTGCCAGTTGGCGTGCCAATTATGAAAAGTTGTAGCAAAACTTCTCCCTAATATCCACAAATTGCGCTAGCATACAAATTGGTATCATGAATATAAGTACACTTAACGCCATCTGTTGGAAGAAGGGCCCGCTGCTCAATGATAACCTAAATGGATTCATTTATAGGGCCGAAAACGACCTTTTCCCTCGATCGAAACTCCCGCTTCAAGTGGATGTCAGTCTGACCTGGCTCCCTCATCCATACCAACTACATCAAATAAACCATCAAAACCTGCGAGCACGCACTCATCACAGGCCTCTGATCGAGACTCCTCACCTAATTCAACGGTCAACTCCTCAGACCCCATTGTTCCCGACCAATCATTCCAAGTAACCAGTTCACAAAGCAATCCATCTGCCCTCCAGCATCTCGGAGCAATTACTTCAGATATTGAAGGTGATTCTATTTTATTAAATTTCTTCCAACTTTTCAATAACTCTGACCTTCTGTTTAGGCTTTCCCTTAATGGACGACATATTGGCTCAATTGCATTCGAAGAAGCAAGTTGTCGACAAGAACTTGTTCAACCTTTTTGCAAACTATTACCACTCTCATTGCAAAACAATTGTTGACGTCGTTGTGTCACTCAATTTTTCAACGTAAGCATGAATAACATTTTCTTTGTCGATTTTAGCTCTAACTTGATGCTTAGCTTATTTGGCATGTAATTGTTGGGTCAGCAACGCACCTGTCAAGAAAGAGCCATCTTGTCTTATAAATATCGTGAAATAAGACAAGCCATCCCATATAGGCCCTAAAGCTACTTATCAAATAAGACATAAGACTTATTTTCCAAAATTCATGACTAAATCCACTAATAAATAATGATCCATACATGTTCCTAGCCTTTAAGAGTTTGAAATTTTGTATTAAAAAAGGGCACACAATTACTTAAGAAAAACACTTTAAAGTTAACGTTTCAACACACGGATAAGTAATCATGTCTGATTGCTGTTAAACATATCTGCTGCTATTTGATAAAAAGAAAAAAAAAACTCTCGGAACCACTAATTGAATAGTTTGGAGAAACTTTGGATCCGATTTTGGCGTCCACTCAACGGGGCTCGTTCATCCAAGACCGCCAATGAGAACGTTGTTCACTCTACTGACGTTGGCAGTGAAGAGGATGACGAAGAGGACGACGATGATCCTGACATGGATGACGAGGACGACGAAGACGAAGGCGATGATAAAGACATCATAATCAAATCACAATTGAAAAATCTGATCAAGATCCACGAGATTCAAAAATTCATTGAGAAGGCAGACTATGCCGTGTATCAAAAACTAGTCAATTTCTTCTTCCCTGAGGTAAGCGTAAAGTACTCAAAGATTAAGATCAATTTCCGATCGAATATTGACGATTTCTTTGTTTTTTCAAGGTTATGAAAACGATTCCAAATGCACTCACTCAAGCCATTCGGACCTTTGCCAAAAGCTTAGAAGGATGGATGGAGGTCTCTCTAAAACAAGCGGACCCAGAATTCAAGAGGATCAAGGTAAGAAATGCAAACGGAATCATTGCATGCCTTAATGTTTTATTCGGAGGAGCTTCTTCTGTTACAATATTTATTATTCAACATTTATAGCCTAAATGATAGCACTTTGTTTCATGTTTGAAAGTAAATCTGTATGAATACGTACAATATGTACCAAGTGGCTTCAATATTTGTCGAATGATGTCCTTAAACTCTCTAAATTTCATTGTTCACATTAAATTTGATTAATCACATAAAATTTTGCATTTTCACCATGCAGTTTTATGTGAGGTTTCTAAAAAATTGCAATTTTGGTTTGGTTTTGGTTTTCACTGACTTTACTAACCGCTGCAAGGAATGCAATTCCTGGCTTTATACGATATTTGGTATACCAACGAATTCAGGTTGGCAGACCGGGCTAGTCGTTAAATAAAGAGTTTATCTGAAATGCAGTCCAAAATATTCTCCAAGTCTGATTTGAAAGATGTCTACATGTTCCAAAGGAATATAAGAGGGAAGTAAATCAAATAATGAAGAAGCTCGAGAAAGAAGAGAAGAGATAAGGACCTCATTGTTGGAACTTACTCACAAAGGCTTGAAGGTGCTCTCAAAACGCACATTAAGCCTCTAGGTCACTAGAATGTGCCTATTGAGACATATTTGAACCTGCTCGAGCTTTTGCAAACCTGCTGAACTCATTGAAGCCCAAATTGGTGAGGCATATTCAAGATGTGGCTGGACAATCGACTTGTACAGAGTAAGCATCGTGATGCTATCTCTGGACTTAAACGTGCGATACGATTGCACTCATATTCAGCTTTTAAAGACGATCAATGAAAATTATGAAAAGCAGAGGACCAAAAATGGAGCCCTGGGGAACACCTGACTCTCCCTCATATCTGTCATAACGTGACCCTTTTACCTTCACTATTTGCTGATATGAATGAAACTTGTCAGCCAATCGAGATCCTTGCCTTGCATCCAAATCTCATGAAGCCTGTTCAACAGAAGAGTCAACGTCAACTAACTCATGAAGACTCTCTAACCGCTCTTTGATCTGCTCTAAAAAGTGCTAAAATGAGCTCGAGACTAATTAGATTCTTGGGAATCAAGAGCGTAATGAGCTGAGATAATATTCACGTTGCTTCATTCATGTTGAATATGACTTCAAATTGGCACTGTTTTACATTTCTAACCATATTGGCGTAATATGTGTACACCTCCTGTAACATATTTTTTCGCCTTGACCTGATCAAGGGTCTTAATAAAGATCATTGTGGTTCAAGGCTTTGGTCAGTCATGTTCTTTGTGCAATTCAGCGTCTGGCTTCTTCATTCCCCTGTGTTTGCAACGCCCTCTATCGGAAAATGTACAGACTCTCCTCTAAAAATGTCAACTAACCTTTTAAAAAATATATATAAATATATTCACATTGCAGATCGTGACAGTGAAATCCCTTTCTCAGACTTTGAGGCGATACACTTGCTTAAACCATCTCGCTCAGGCGGCAAGAGCAGTCCTGGTCGACCCTGTCCGTGTTACGCAGGTAATGACTTCAGAATTTGATTACAAGAGTCTGGTGCTAAGGCTCGAAAATACCTTTAATGAACTTTGTCTCACAGATGTTCAACGATCTCAACAAGGTGGACTTCGCCAATGTTCAAGAGCAGGCCGCGTGGGTGTGTCAATGTGATTCCAAAATGTTCATAACTCTGGAGCGAGAGTGTAAAAGTACCCTTCAGAATCAAGCTTCATTAGGTAGGATTTCGACATGTCCAGACCAACAAATGCCGAATCATGGGATGATACATTCATTGTTCAATATTTCAGAGAAATGGACGGAGTGGCTCAATCGGATAGTTGACAAAACCTTAGGTCCATATGAGAACAAACCCGAGTTCACAAAGGCAGCTCGGCAACTTCTGTTAAGATGGTCATACTACAGGTACAATTTTTGATATCGTTAAAAAGATGTAACTTTATTAGTGACTGAGAGTGTTCACCCAATTTTTATTCTTCAATAGCTGTATTGTGGTCCGAGATTTGACTTTGAGATCGGCGGAAAGTTTTGGATCCTTCCATCTGATTCGACTCCTTTACGACGAATACATGTTTTATGAAGTTCAACAACGCGTGGCGAGAGTACTTAAGATGTCGCCGGTGGCGGTTATGGGACTTGGGATTCATAATGGTGAGAATTCGATCGACTCTTTTCCATTCATAATTGGGACAAAAAATACTATTGAGATTGTTCAGGCATATCTCAATTACAAAAAACTAGATGGCGCTAGATTCATTTTTTTGAGATGGATTCAGAAGAACATAAATCACATTACTTAACAAAAAAAATGCTTGGCTGCTCTATAAAAAACGGATTAGAAACACATGCCCAAAATAGATCAAACCACAAATTTATATGAGTCATGATTCTAAAAATGTTTTCTTAGGCCTGGGAGACCCGGACGCCATCAATTTTAAGGTCTTGTCCAATGACTTATTGCAAGGTGGCATTGACGAGCCTCCATCCTCATCTTCTTCGGAAGCCGCCTCAAATCCCGTTCAGATTGAGGAACCAAAGGTCATGAGACCAAAGACCTAAGACCAAATATCCTCATATCATCATCGTTAAAACTAACTTGTGTGGTCAACGCATGCTGTGCCAGTGTGATCAGTGTTACTATTGTTCCAAGATTTTGCAATATGAATTCCTTTTCAAGCAGTATTACGTTAAAAAACAACTCTTAACTCACCACTCATCCATCTACTATTTAGTGCCTTAAAGCGTGAAATACATTGTTGTTGTCCCGTAACTTTATGTTTGCATCAAGTGAGCAAAACATCCGATCTGAAGAAATGTTACTAACTAATTAACCAAACTGTGGCTTGTTCGAGATTGGATCAATAAGTAGTAAAATCCTACTCAAACCTCTTGATGAAGTTGCGTGATATTGGGTCATACATTCGCCAATCTATCTTCACAACTTGTAGGCTTTTTCCACAGGTCCTTCCCTCTCTTTTAGTTCGACTATGGCACAGATGACAAAAAATTTATGTTAAGTAGATCTGACACTATCACAGTGCCTGAATGCCATTTCCGGCAATTTGAGCTGAGAGGATTCTTGGGCAAATTTTCTTTAATTGTGAAGAATTGTACCACCCGACATCGCAAAATTTCATCGAGAGGTTTGAATATGATTTCATAAATTATTGAATAAATCTAAATTGATCAGTCAATTGGAACACATGTATAATATCTTTTTACTGCAACATTGCATGATTTCCACCAGGGTGGATGGAAGGAGGAAATATTACCTCCAACTGAGACAACATATCAGAATTTGTCAGTGGGGAGGAGTGGCTCAAGTGCTAACTGAAGGAAGGAGGGAGGGAAAGAGGGAGGCCACCACGAGGTCAGGGTGAGGTCGTTGAGGCTGAGAAACAGGAAGGGGCCGATCAATATCTGGGGCAAACCGATCCAGGGGTGGCAAACCGCTCAACCCACCCTTGAGACTTGGAGTCTGGCCTCCAGGGTTGCCTTCCGTCTTTTCCCGGGCTGACCAATTGAAGGATTGAAGGCGCCAAGCAGTCTGGTTCTAGCCACAGACAGGGTTACCTGAGACAAGTAAAAGCTATCGCTTACACCATATAGATTACCATATAGATTGGTATTTCAAATATTGTTACATTATGAAAAACTTGAGGGGAATGATCGAGAAGTGGAAAAACCATGTGTCACAGAGTGACTCGAGCGTCCCTGATTTTCCCGGGTTTCCCGGCCTGCTTTCCGGCCTCTCCCTTCCTTTTTTAAAGACAGACGTTCAGGGTAGCGATTCAGAGCGCGTTTTAGTTAGGTTGCGCTTTGGCTTCATGAACAACTTGTATCAAGAAAATGTTAACTTTTATACACAGTCTACTCAACAGTTGATTTATGACGTGTTTGAATTGCTTAAATGATAAGTTGCAATATATGATAAATGAGATGACGGTGTAGGTGTTACTTAGCTGAATTCCTAAAGCAAATTCTGGTCACTACCTCATTGAGAAAGGGCCAAAGCCAAGATTAAAAAAGTCAGCGAGGAAATTTTTCTGGTAGATCGTTGTGAATTAGTCATCGTCGGTGTTGTTGCGTCAGTGGCAAGCACGCACGAAATTCAAATTTTAACTCGAAACAGTTCTTCTCAAGCCTCTCGCAATTGTGTTTTATTAGCGCCTGTGTCTCTCTTGTTATCGAAAATACCATCATTGACAATACCAAAACTGGTAAGGAATATGGGAAGGGGCTCACGCCCTGTTTTTTTTTGAATGGCTGTAAAATTTGCCTTTAACGAGGATATTCCGTTGATATTTGTTTATTAAAAATCCGCTGTTTTTGGCGGGGCTGATTGGATCCAATCTCGAAGCAAAACGCGATAATGATCGAACACCGCTATCGAACTTAAACTGTTTTTTTTTGTTGTTGTTGGTCAGCTTATCAAGGAAATACATACATGAATGTCCTCATTTTTTTTATCAGCCAAATTCCAGATGATGTTGCTTCACTAATCAGCTTTACATAACACTTCAAGAAGCGGATTGACATAGCATTAGTTGAATTTATATCGCAAGCATTAAAGAGTGGGTGTTTTTGAGTTGATTTTTGTCCTGAGACGTGACAAGGTAAACTGAATCTTCTCTCCATGTTCAAGTTTTGTCGTTACATAATCCTCAAAGCAGGATATGATAATGAGTGACTGAGTGACTCAATAAGTAAATCTGAGTTCTTTGGAAGAAAAAAACGGCTTTATAGTGCAGGTACCAGATTGAAATGCACTACGAACGAGATGTTCGCTCAGGTTTTTAATCTGATAAAGTTGACATGCTTGATTTATGGATCCGCAATTTCTTGACAAGATTAAAGTTATTGTTAGTCGCACCTTCAATATGATTGAAATTAGTACCTTTCACGTTTTAGGGTTAAAATATAATTGTTCATAAGCTATTATCACCATTAGACAAAAGAACAGGTTGTTTTTTTTCAGTTTCGTGCCCAGCAAAATAGCTCTTTATTCAATCACAAAGATCAACTTCATCCAACCCTTGAAGTTTTCCCCCTTTTTAATGAAACATTCAAGGCAAACCTGGCACTCTCCGATTCAACTTCTATCTCGCTCAAATCTTCTTTTTCGCCAATGAAAATGCATTTGTTGTCAAATCATCGATATAATTACTAGCATCCGCCATAAAAACATAAAACGCCAAAACGCCAAAACACTGAAACATTCATCTCACATCTTTGTCTTTATTCGCAATTTACCCTATACCTCATAACTGAGATGAGGATCGAATATTTGGAAAAGAGTCACAACTCCTCAATTATGGGCGTTTCGCCGATCACTATTCCCTCGTTTTAGAAACAACACTTGAGCAGGATCGAAATGAGCGCGCATCTGCTTAAGTGGATTTTGGAGAGAAACAAAAATATACCGACTATGCATTTGAGAGGGCGTTTGATGGCTCCTTTGAGCGAGTGCGTGCCTACAAGATGTATTTTAAGATCCGCTTGGGTCAAGAATACCATTCATGTTTTTCGAGGTGGTTCAAAGCATCCAAGTGAATCATCATAGATTATTCTCGCCCTTATTAATGAATCCGTCCTTGACACATGAAACATAGGATTTCATTAGGGAACAGATGTGTTTTGCGCCTCAGCAGATCTTCTGGCTATGTTGATGTTATTGACGAATGAAAATGAGACTCGTTCAGTGGTTCTTTTAAGCGGAAATGTGTCGTTAGCCCGGGAGAATTGGACTTGGATGTAGACCACAGGAAATAGGAAATCAATGTGAGTTCTCAAGATGCCATGTGTTCGCATGGCAGCAATGTCTTTCAGCATGAATATATCGGACATAAAACGCTGAAAGTGGCCAAGTAATGACCTTCCTACTCATTTCGTTCCAATGCTTCACAATGCTTGACAAAATTATCCGACTTGCGAAACCAGACAACATGAAGGAAAAAAAAACCAACCGGGTAATAATATCGCCCACAGACTCCTAGTCAGCTATTTATGTCTTTTCGTGCAAATTTGAAAAGATTTGAAAAGGTTTTAGCGCACCATTTTCGCCATGGATTTGAGGCAGATTATGAAGCCGGTTTCAACCGAGTTTGATATTCCTGTTCAAAAAAGGGAGTCATTGGAATTTGCTCAATAATTATCTATTTGCCAATCAGTCTTTGTCTGTGTTGTTGGACATTGTTATTTGGCCCTATTTATGGGATTTTGCAACGTCCACTGAAAGGAGGGAAGGGCATCACCCAATAATCATGTGATCGCTTACAATGGCTGGAAATTTCATGCTTAATTGCTAACAACGGCACTTTTAAAGAGCGTGTTGATGCCAAATATGTTCTAATTTGAAAGTAATTGCTACAATTACTATGCTCTGTCTGATCAAGAATGCGAATTGGCAAAAGAAATTGGTGTTATGAGGAAGTCCCACAATGAGACTATTCATAATGAGTAACATTTTGCCTAAACAACAATGTAATACATGATTACCAGACGGATTCTGTTTTTGATTTGATCACAAAATTGCAGGTATGTCCAGAAAGGGTTAAAGCCTTTAAGGTCATTTGCCCATCTTTGATAAAAAGGTAGTATGATGGCATATGTCACGCACTGGACTTATTCGGTAGGATCGAGCTTGCTAGGCTATTATGTACGTAGAGGGTGCTGCTCCCTTTTGAAATCTGAAATGCCTCGTTATTCCTGGAGCGATATTGTTGTCGGGCCTCGAGCTTTGAGACGGAAATAAATCTTGCCATGATTATGTTGAAAGGCCATTCAAATATTTGTCAACTCTTGAGATATTGCCCATTGCACGCCTTAGTGGGCTGCATCAAATGTGATGTGTGGGATTGGAGGACTTAGAGGACGATTTTGACATGAGCCAAGAAAAAGATACACCTCGTCACGATTGTGAAATGATGAGCATTATGAACATTATGAGACGCTCCAGACTGGCACGTAGAGCACCATAATTTGAGGAAAATGAGGTGGTTCAGGTCAAGCATGACTAAATCCATAATGCTAAGAGGTCTTTTGAAGTTGAGGCTTTGCTTTGACTGCCCGAATTTCCACAATTCAGAGCATGCTGATTACAGAGACGGTAAAATAGCTTGTGACAAGTAGCGCCTCTGGAGGCACAATGCTGCGACGGTTCTCCCCTGTTTCTTCAAGCGTTTTTTGGCTTCTGTTTTGACAAAAACTCTGGGGAGAGAAGTGCACTCCCCCAAAGCCAGTTGAGACTTTGCTTTGAACTTATTTGGTGGTTAGACAATAGGTTGTCGGAACAATCCACTGATCTTGGGTTGCTTGATTAACACCAAATCACTCAAACAAGCCAACAACCTAATAGCTCGTTATTTGGAACTTCACTCTTTGTATCAAAAATCTCAATATGTTCAAAGTTAATCCCTAACACATGCAGAGTACCAGATTACTGGGACCAAGAAAAATATCAAGTGACCTTACCTTACCAAAAGGGTTTTTTTTTTCTTACGGGGAAAATAAAAAATGTCACTTATTAGATGGATAAGCATCTGACTGGCAATATGAGCATTATTCCTTTAATTTATTGCCAATGGTTAGTGAGGGTTGAAAAGAAAGTTATTTTTCTTCAGTTATGTCTGAACTGTTTGAGGAAGACCCATGTCAGTTGTAAGATAAAGTATTTTACCCTAATAATACATGAGCTTTGAAACAGTTTACTTTTGACAATTAAATTGGATTGTAAATCAAAATCAAATCATCTCTAGCAAAAATCTAGCACAACAGACAAAAGTGAACTCTGACGGGCATAACATTACTTATGTTTCGTGCACTCCAAAGGCCCGATTGGGTCGATTATAGTACCGATTGCTACCGCTTGGAGCGCTGTGTTCAAATTTCTCAAGAACTCCAACAAATCTCTGAACATGATGGCTCATGTTGCGTATCAAATTACATTTTTCTTCTCTGCCGAAGAAGCAAAGCCATTGTCTCCGAATAAATGGCTCAAAATTGCTGAGATCAAGAACAATTTGGATTGTCCTATGGGAATCCAGAGGAGCGTTACTTTCGGAGATTTGCTTTTAGTGGATGTGAGTGTGTGTTTCAATGGGGCGTTATTTTCGGCTCTTGTCCAGGAAACGGATTGATTAAATGTGTAAAAAATTGATGCAAGCTTTGCACAAGCACGTCCGCATTCATCAATTCATCGGGAACCATTTCATAACTTGTCCAAACATGTTGCTCAATGCCAAATCAGAAAAAAAGAAACAACGAGAGAATCACTGCGATCGAGTTCCATTCGTTTTAGGTTCAAATTTCGGTCACATTGATCCTGCAGCAGAGACGAGAAAGGAACCTCTTATCAACAAATAAGGGTCGATCGAAGTGTCTGAAGCAATTCATTTGAGTAATCTTCCACGAGCCTCCCCCTCCCCCTCTCTAGTGTCCTTAAAGCTTACCACAGATAAGTAGAGCTCAGAAGAACAAGTTATGGCCAATTTATTTAAAGAGCTCAACCAGTGATGGGTTCAGGTACGCACAAAAGAAGGAGCTTTATCCACTGCTTTTAAGGAAAATAGCCTGAAAAAAGCTCAAATGTGTAGAAAGTGACGACTTGCAATCCAAACTCTTCGGAAATTGTGGGAAAAGTTTGATTATTTGGAACGGATTTGTTCATTTTGGGTTGTTCTGATCAAATAAGCGGCATTTCTCGACTTATGCATATATATTTATGTAATTGGTAGAGCGTTTGTTTCCCCATTTGACTCCCTTTTCGATACTGAGTTAGGCAACTGGAAGTTTCGGTGTGTCATTCAAATTACAACATTAGTCGTTACTTTAACAACCTAAATATTCAAACCAAAGCGGTCATTTCCAAGGGTGAGGTAAAAGTATATGTTGGTTGTGATGACGGAGCTATTCCTATCCCTACATTAGCACACCCATCACCAAATGGCCGAGAGCATTTTTACTTCGTTTTTTTATCTTATTGTCTTAGTATTTTGCATTAAAGCCGTTAGGAAGAAACTAGCAAGGAAATCTCAAAATCTCACGAAACCTATTCAGATTGTACACAAGGGTAAGGCATGATTTCAATCACAAATTGGGCAACTGAAGACCATACGAATATTTTGCTTATGTATCATATCATAATATCAAAAAACGAGATGTTTGGTAATGAATGGAATCTTTTCAACGTTTGAAACTCCTAAGGACAGTATCACAAATCGGCTTCATATGTTTTTTTGGCAAAAACAAAACCGAAGTTTCTAACAAGACCCATCTGCATTATTGAGATCCCAAGTGATTGGGGGATCCTTACGATATAATCATATATAGCAAATCTTTTTAGTGGTGGGTCGAGTCCAACAAAAGTCGGACTCGTGCAAGCCCTTTGGTTTTCTGATTGGAATCAAGTCAAATGTAAAGACTTATCTTATTTTTACTAAGCTAAACAAGGCTAATGAAATCATAATTCAAGGGGTGCTTTTTTATCTTACATGGTCAATTCATGACAAACAGAAGAAATAGAAGATTTTTCGACCCGTCCAGACTCGAATCCGGCCAAGTTCTCCAAAATCGTGTAAAAAACTCGAGTCCGGACTCGCCCCAGCATCACTACTTGTATTTCCCACACTCATATCAACCCTTACCCCTGTATCCGTTCGCCTTCTACCTCCAAATTTCGGGCTCTAAGCGTAAATATGCCTCTCTCTTTGCTCCGCAGCAACACTACTAATTCTACTACACGGATAGATAGACCTTATTAGTAAAGTCTGCGCCCTCTCACCAACGAACACCAAAGAGACCCCAACTCAGCTCTCACCTGCCGAATACGAACGAAAGAAGAGCGATAATAACGCGGATGTGTTATATCTAGTTTTTCTAAAACTCAAAGAACTGTTTTTTAAGGACAACGATCCTTGGCTCATCCACAACCACATTCGGTGAATGATTGTGCGTTAAATCAGAAGTGTGTCATCGGCCAACAAAAGAGAAGCAAACATGTCAATCCTGGAGTTTGAAGAGTGTTTTGAACAAAGCTGGGAAGAGGTAAGGACATTATACATTGTTTCCCTCCTCACAAGTCATTTTCACGATTGCAGCGGTTTTATCATCTGAAATTCGAGTCTGTTATATGATCTTTGTGGATATAAAGATAGACTTTAAATTTGTTACAGATATAGCCTATAAGACTTGCCAGTCTCTAAGTAGTCTCATCCTAAAGCGGCATTAAATTTGAAAATTGTAGTACTGGGTGGGCGGGTTTTATTCATTGAATAAGAAACTCATTCTATAGAAAAACTTTTTTATCATGTTATTCATTAGCAACTGACTGATACGACATCCAGCTTAGAGCATGGACAATTGCACGTAGCTTTAATGCAAGATATCTACTAAGGATATTTATTTCTATAGGGGGAAAGGGCGCAAATATTTTGCCAAATCAAACCTATACTAGCATAAAATGCATAAAAATCTTTATGAAATGACGTATTTGTGCATCACTTACCATTTCTTCTCATTTTTTTCTTGCCTTCAAGCAAAATCGGACGTGAAGGTTGAAAAAACCCTTTTAGCGGCACATAATTGATGAGACTTCACAACTTACACAATTGTGTCCAATGCAGTAAAGAGTGGCAATTAACCAATATACCCGTTTAGGGCCTAAAATCTTATTTGCTAGTGTTCTGCTCGCTCGATTATAAGTCATATTCAAGTTTTACGGCAAAGCCTACTTTTCTATTCGTCCCTTCATTCTTTTGTATTTTTGATCTCATCGTTATTACAGTAATAATATGACTTCAAAGAAGTAGCAGCCATGAAAAGCCAAGTACCCCTCTGATTGTAACAAAGGAAAATAAAATTTTAAAGATATTTCCTTGATTAAAATTCACAATCAAAGGAGGCGACCAAAACCGATACTAAAAGTGTAACTAAAGATCCTACATAGTGTATTTTGAAGCATCTTAATTTCATCGTAACCTAACATTTAAAAAAAAATATTAATGTTTATTTTTTTTTGTCACTAACAAGACCCAGAGCAAAAGTAAGAGAGAGAAAATATAGCAAGAAATACTCCAGAGTGTGTTCCAATGTATGTTATGCAAATTCATGGACAACACAAGAATATTTCAGATACAGCTAACTTGTTCCCCATTATTGGCCTAATTTCAGAGAGTACCCCCATGTATGAATATAATTTCGTTGAGGTGAACTTTAGTATAAAAAACAGCCTGTGGACTCTGCTGATATCAGCACAAATTGAATGAATGTTATTCATTTTCTCTCATTTGCTTCAGTGGTCACAAGCCGTGACAACTCAAGACAAGACGGTTAATCAGAATTATGATCCATCATGCTTTGCTTCTTCCTAACTCTTATTTTAGAAGGGACCTTAAAGAGCCACGTTCCTTTGAGAATACTAAATGTCCATCAGTCAATCTATCTCTGGGCACACTTTTGTCAAAACATTAACATCTGAAATTACTAAAGTTTTATGCAAACTCACGTCTAATTTTTCAACTGATAGTGATTGGACAAAGCAAATAAAATCATTTTGTTTTATCTGATAGAAGAACAGGAGATTGATTCAAGGACCCCTTTGAAGCTCAATTTAAAAATGATGAAGTGCCTCTTGGTATTCTATTGCTTGATATCAAATGTAGTATTAGGTATGTAAAAATCTTAACTGAAAGAGCCAGAAATTTTAAGACACTGACAACGAAGGCTTAACTACTAAGTTTCTTGTGATCCATAAATATGTGACAAAATATGTGTTGAGACAAAAAGTGTTTTCAACTTTTTGCTGCCTTCTTTCAGTTCATTACTACTTGAAAGGACAATTAATAGAGTACATAAAATCTATTTTCTGAAAGGAATGACTCAAAAAATGAAAGGTTGCTTCTTCCCGCAACATTTTCGGACTTGCAATTTTCTTATTTTCGGGATGCATGCGTGTTCAAGACATTTTTGGCCACTTTTTTGAGCATTTGTGACTATTATGAATAGGTTTAGGATAGGCTTGTAGAAATATAATGCATTTGAAGCACACATCCCTTGATTAAGAGTCGAGAAACTTTCCAATGTGTCGAGAGTCGGGCATTCATATCTTTGGATAAACAAAGGATTTGCGCTAAATGCCAATAAATCAAATTTTCTTCTGATATGAACACATTCCTGTCCAGATCACTAGCAATCATTGTCACATGATGAGAAGAACTAGCCAAGCAAAGCAATGCATTTTACTGTCAAGTTCAGTTCTTTAGAATTGTAGCAGCTCCATGCTCTAAGGATACGTCGTTGTCATTTTCATTGAAAGACAATTGCAACAAGGGTCTAACCGAGATAAAAAAAGACAGCCATCACTTTTTGGCAAAGGACAATAGATATTGCTAATCGATCCGTCTCAGAGATTTCACAACCCGATTGTGTCGCATGAATGCCCTTTCTTCACATTCCTTCCTCGAATATTCCAATTAGACCTCCAGTAATTTGCACTCTTCCTCCTTCCGTAGATCGATCCCAATGGCGAGAACTCAATCAACGACAACGACCTCAAGAATGCTCTTGACTTGGCGGGCTATAAGTTGCCCAACCACAAAGTCCGGGATCTCATAGCCGAGATGAAGAAACAGGGACGCATCGGAAACGATCAGAAACTTTCCAAAGATATTTTTAAAGAGGTAGACATTGCTTTTATTTCATATTACACAGTTGACGAGTGATTTCTACAGAGTGGCCCAACAAAACTGGGACTATGATTTATATCAAGGAATTTTGAAATTTTCCATTCTGAGGAAGAAATTTATTGCAGTTTTAGCCAAAGGAATTAAAATGACCACATCGCAGTTATTGTCCTTAGGTATTGGAAATGACGTGTACATTTCCAATAATGTTGCAATAAAAGTCGTGCACATTCTCATCTATGGTAAGATAAAAGATGATTGATTTGGAGAAAGATAAGAAATCAAACTCGTCTTGTTCCATGGTAATTGGAGCAAGAGTGTCTTTTTACTGGACACAGAAGTACAAATGAAAGGTTTCTTGACCAAAAGAGTTCGTGCAAACAATTTAAATTTGAATTTTGAGGCTATATCGGCCAATAAAGATTTCTTGATACATTAAATCTTAGACAATAATGAAGAAAGAAATAAACACGTCAAAAACAGCTTTGAGTAAAATATCAAACTATAATCGTAATTTTGGTTGAAAAAGTGTTTCATGACAATCCTTTTGATTTCAAAAGTAGAAAATTACAATTACTTCGAAAAAACATTACAACTATATTGGAAGTCTGTACAAGTTTTCGGACTTCTTTTGAATACTTTTACCAACCCAGTATAAGACTATTGTACTTTACAAGTTTGTTTGAACAGGAGTGTTCAGTAACGAAAGTTAATCCTTCTCCGTCTTTTTTGCTCAAGTCAAGAATCACCATTTTGATCTAGTTCATTTTACTTCCAATCATCGCAATATCGAGTGCCTTTTGCTCAAAGATAGTTTCTCAATTTCCCATCAGGAGGTATCTTTTTTCCTACTCTGCAATTGAATATGCCACTTGTCTAGCAATGAGAATCGGAGAAATGTTGGGGAGGAAACACTTGTTCAACGTCAAGCTGATACTGTGATAAAACTCGATCGGTAATCCGGCCTTGAATCGAGAGGCCTTTAGACACCATTTCAAGGTTTGTGTTTTTACTTTCCCACCAATCGTCAAAATGTTCCCACTACTGTTAAAGAATTCGGTTTACTCCACGCTCTGTGAGAAAATCTTGACATCGGTAGCTGACAACTTGTTGCACGATCCTCTAATGCAGATTTTAAGAGCCTCACGTTCACATCAGGGTTGCCATATGAGTTCACTTCAACTCAAACAATAGCAACCAGCACCTCTCATGGTTGTGTGGAAGGACCTCCGAGATTTCTCAAGTCATTTAATCAAACCTTTTGTGGCGAACAATGAGTGAATTACTTGATCACCTCAGTTTTACACGCGTATGTGCATTGTAGTAGAACACATGAAGGGTCCGTACACACGCATCTGGGATGGAGTAATAGATCAGACATGACAGTAGTTCTTGCCCGATCATTTGGCGCACTTACTCGGTCATCCAACTCCAGGAAGACCTGATTGAAGTGCTGAATTGCTCACAAGATCCTGAACCTGTGTTTGTTCCTCTAGATTTGCCGGGCCCAAAAAATGCAAGACCAAACGCAAGATTGGAAGACCACCAAGATCATCACCGAAGATGACGAAGCCATCACCCACAAAAGTAAGTTCCATGTATTTTCTTGAACTTGTTTAAAATGGTTTAGCATGTAGTACAAACATAAATCGAAAATCGGACTAGGTTTCCGTAAGGCTAGTTTCATAGGTTGCGATGGTGCCAAATCCTAATCAAGACTTGGCTCTCGGAACCTCTCCGTTTTTGATTGTCAACTGGTTGACTTCAGCATTGTTTGTAGAGTCTCTAATGAATTGAAAGCTTTTGTATTTATGACCATAATGAAATTCGATATTCCTTCCAAAATTGTACGTTTGTTGAAGATTGAGAAGTAGCATTTGGATTTCGTTTTAATCAAAGGCAATCATGTTATGTCTGTCATGAAACCACAACCAACATTGACCTTTGATCTTTAATGGTGTGTGCAAACACGCAGATAAGTTGTTTATTTTTGATGGATCAACATTCTGCACTAAATAAAATCAAGGGCACATGAGTGTAAAAAAAGTATTTAATCGCTCATAATTTCATTCATCTAAAGTAACGTCTGTACAACTGCTACTGAAATATGACATTTCTAGTGCAGTAAAGTAGAGCCCATTCTAACTTTCCAGGCGAACATGGTTACAGTTACCATATGATTTTCAAAGAGGAGCAGCGCTCTTTCTCGAATTGGATCAACGAGAACTTGGGTCGCATGCCTGAATTGGCACACCTTGTTCCCCTGAAGAATGATGGTGCAGATTTGTACGACAAAGTTGCCGACGGAATCATCCTCTGGTGAGTTTCGGAACTTCCCTTCGGAGTTGACCTACTTACCTGATTACCAACCTCTTTTAGCACCCTCATCAATTTTGCGGTTCCCGATACAATTGATCCTCGTGTGATCAACAAAGGGCCCAAACTGTCCGTGTTCAAGGCCCACGAGAATCTGACCTTGGCCATTACGTCTGCCAAGGCCATCGGATGCCATGTGGTCAACATGGATTCGCATGTCCTCTCTGAAGGCCGCCAGCACATTGTCCTTGGACTTTTATGGCAAATCATCGCCGTAGGTTGCCAGGACTTTTTTAATCATTTTCTGAGTAAATGCAAATGATATTCTCCCTTATAGCGGTTCTTGTTCGATGGAATTACTTTGCAAAATGTGCCCAGTTTGTTGTGTCTTCTTCGTGATGGAGAAAGCCATGAGGACTTGATGAAGCTCTCACCAGAACAAATTCTGTTGCGATGGGTTAATTTTCAACTGGAAAGGGTAAGACTGGGCATGTTTTTTTTGCGATGATACCATATGATTTTTTTTTTGATAATATAAAAAATAAAATTGCAATAAATAAGACAATTGCCGAAGTAGTTACCCCAATTTTGTAATATACCTTGCACTTTTATTGCTATTTAGTATGTTTCAGTTATGCTCTCAAGACTTTTGATGATCCCTTATAATGTCAGAAACGCTCAAGCAATATTTCTCAGTTTGTCAAAAAGTCATCAAAAGCCATCGAATTCACTTAAAATAAGCTTCAAGATAAGCAGTCAAAAAAACCTAATCAATAAGATCGATTTTGAAACTCGATTTTATTCAAACTGCACATTTAACTCACTTGTATTGAACGCATGCTTCACCATATCTTTTTGAAAAGTGCAGTATGATGATGCAGTTGATGGCCAAATTGGATGAAAAGGGGATAACACTAAATAATTCATGCCACTACTTTAATAGACACTTATTATTAAGCAAAGCAATTCATCACTTCAATGGCAACAGATCAGCCACGGAAATAATCGAAATCAGTGCCAAGTTTTGCGTGGAAATATGATGACACAAAGTTAAGGACAATTCATTATGGGCCATTTTACGAGTACGAGTATCAAACAAGGATGAAAAGTAAAATAATCAATAAGCCAGCTGTTGACGTTGTTTTTTGCATAAGTACTCTTCTTAGTTTATTTGAGTAGCATACTTTGCGGTGCAATGATGAGGTTCAGACGAAACGTGATGCATCAGTCAATAATTTCAACTCTTGGCCAAGATAAAGAGTGACTTGTTCCCTTTATCTGTGACTTTGTAACATTAATGTAATTACCCATCCATTTCTAGCTTGTGCAAAAATTCAATTCCTGGTAATACTTGCATCAATGACTCAACACTACCTATATTGCAGACGATGATAAAACATTTGCTGTCTAAATTTCTTGACATAACATTCTATCTAAACTCATTTCCTTTGACGTCAGAAAAGCTTTGTGGAAATGATTAATCCATAATATTGTTTTTTGTGTGTTCCATGCAGGCTGGAACGGATAAGCGGGTGGTTAACTTCAAGGACGACATTCGAGATTCGGAGGCCTATGCCCACCTGATCCATCAGATTGCTCCCAAAGATGCGGGTGTCAACATTGCCGCTCTAGAGAGAAAAGACCTCACGAAAAGGGCCGAGGGTACCTTGGATCAGGCAGAAAAGATCGACTGTCGAGCCTTTGTCACGGCCTCGGATGTGGTGAATGGGGTCGAGAAGCTGAATTTGGCCTTCGTGGCCAATTTGTTCAACAACTATCCGGCTTTGGATGACGTGGAGGCAACTGAGATTGTCGAAATCCAAGAGACTCGGGAGGAAAAGAGTAAGAACAATAAGCATATGAGAGGTCTTGATAATATTTGACTACCGGGTGTCAAGAAAGTTGACGTTTACCTTGAAAAAACGTCAGGTAAATGATATTTTGGAACTCTGCTTGAAATGAAAACCTATAACGCAATTAGGGTTGCAAGGCCACTCAAGGTTTATTGAGTAGAGTGGATAACATCATAATGGCTTTGTATTATACATATTAACCATTAGAATTTATAATATATTATGATATATAATAACCATTGTATAATAAACATTATACGTTTTGCTGGGGCAACGTATTGGTAAAGCATCCGCTTACCAATTTGCGAATTTGCGAATTCTGGTTCGATCCCAGGCTTGCCAAGTCTAAGCTTCTTTGCGGTATTTAAATTACAGCATGAGTTGCTGCTTTTAACAGCCTAAATGGGCGAACCTGTGGTCATTCCCGAGGGTGAGGTAATAATATTAATGTTGGCTGTGACGACGAAGCGGGAATATCCCTCCATTTGGACACCCATCATCAGTTGGCAGGCCGAGCGAGAGAGCTGCCATCTGACTTCGTAACAAACAAAACAAACAAACACAAACACTTTTAAAATTCTTTTAAGGAGGAGACGTGGCGTAGTGGTTAGCGCAGTTTCCTAACATGAGAGAGGTCCCCGGTTCGATTCTCCTCCTTTGTCATGGAAACTTTTAGACGCTAACCACGCCCACAGACGGAGAACCAATCTGATACGGACTACGACTCTGCCTATCGGAACTTTATACGGATGATGTGATGGCTAGCTTCGCTGGCCGGGCGAGGTTACCCCTCTGACCCTAGCACCCCAAATACAGAAAGAAAGAAAAATAATAATAATAATAATAATAATAATATATAAAATATAATAATATAATAATAATAATAATAATAATAAATAATAAATAATAATAAATAATAATAATAATATTTAATAATAATAATATTAATATAATAATATAATATAATAATAATAATAATTAATAATAATAATAATAATAATAATAATAATATAATAATAATAATTAATAATAATAATAATAATAATAATAATATAATAATAATAATAATAATAATAATAATAATAATAATTAATAATAATAATAATAATTAATAATAATTAATAATAATAATAATAATAATAATAATAATAATAATATAATATAATAATAATAATAATAATAATAATATAATAAATAAATAATAATAATAATAATATAATAATAATATAATAATAATAATAATAATAATAATAATAATAATAATAATAATAATAATAATAATAATAATAATATTAATAATAATAATAATAAAATAATAATAATAATTAAAAATTAAAAATTAATTAATAATAATATTAATAATAATATAATAATAATAATAATAAATAATAATAATAATAATAATTATTAATAATAATAATAATAATTAATAATAATAATAATTAATGTTTTAACGGATTCGAACTAACGTAGCACAAAACAAGCTCTAATCAGCATCTCGCTGCAGACTCCAAAAACAGGGGGAGGGTTGAATTTTCTCGTTTTTGTTTCAAATATTCTATTTTAAGATTCGCCAAAATTTGCAAGGGGTGACCAATGACAATAGCAGTGAAGGAGCACCTTTCGGAAGCCCACATGTAGCCAAGTTATTTGCATGCTCATGGGCGTTTTGTCCCAATCTTGTGTACCCATGACTCTTGGGGTCAGAACTTGGTCAATTAAGCACTAGTGGAGGTCATCAGGCTTGGAGAGGAAGGCTTTTTGTAAATCTGCAAAACCAGTTAAGTCCAGTTAAGAGATAACGCAATGATGAAACGTCATCATTAGAGGGTGGACTTGAAATTGATCTGCGCACATAGAGCAGCAATTCAAGAGGGTTTTTGTAACTGGTTTTCTTCTTCTAATAGTTCAGACCATCCATATTGTGGAAAGCCAATTACTCATATGTTACCCTCTTTGATATCTGCTCAACGTGCAAATCACTTTCAAATCCGATCTCTAGTCATCATCCAGCGAGGTTTTGTAGATATTCCAAAAACCTTTTCTCTCCAGTCCTGGCGGACTCCATAGCTAGACACAAGACGCACAAGAGTGAGGAACTTGGGAAAGATAACAAATAAACTGTCTAACAATCACTGGAATCACAAATTGCTAGATCCCATGTTTTTCAGAGAATGACGGAAAGTCCGAGTAAATCACCCAACTTCAAAAATGAATTTCAAGTGAAGCCGTTTTGGATTGGTCAAAATTGACCTGGTTGTTTGTTTGTTACGAAGTCAGATAGCAGCTCTCTTGCTCGGGCTGCCAACTGATGATGGGTGTCCCAATGGAGGGATATTCCCGCTTTGTCATTACAGCCAACATTATTTTTCCCTGGGATCGAACCAGGATTCGCTAGTTGAAAAGCGGATGCTCTACCAATACGGTACCCCAGCAAGCCTTAAAAAATGACCCGATTGGTCATGTAAATGTGGCTACAAAGCAATGAGTTTTTGAGAAATTGCCCAAATCATGGTTCACGTGTATTTGATGTTATCTAATGTGCTTGTTACTTTTATATTATATCAAAGTAGTATTCTCTGGCAACCCTTTTCGTCTGACAATGAACCCTGACATCCTTTTGTCGACAACGCCGGTTGAAGTTGGGTGATTTACTTGGGCTTTTCGTCAATATCTGAATTTTTTTTTGAATTGCTCCAAATTCGAACGAAAAAGCAAGAAAAAATCATCGGAGCAAAACTACATGAAATTGCTTCTCCTTTTGAAAAGAGTCGTTGGCAGGATTAGAGCACACATTGTCACCTAAAACTTGTTCCGATTATTTTCCATTGTTATAAAATTTGACTGCTTGGATCTTGGAGGTTGCGCCCTTCATGGGTAGCTTTTTCACGCTCCTGCTCTTCTGCTAGAGAGCCCTAGTGAAGACATTGATTGTTCAAACCAAATTGAGAGCCTTGAGGTCTGTGGTATATGCAAGTAAAGACAGCTATGACGAGATGCCAGCCCTAGATCCGGTCGGATCCCTGTTGAAGAACTCAAGGCTGAATTTGTCATATTTTTCCTTCCACTTGGCTATGGATTTTCTTCTTCTTTTTTGTTCTTTATGCTGACCTATGAATTTATATTTTACTTCTCGTTACTACAAGAAACACAACATATATCTGAAATAAGTAAGGCGTCAACAATATTGTCTTCATAATTGGGTGCAGAACCCATCAGAGCCCAGGTGTTTAAAGGCAAGGAGTGAATCTTAAATCGAGAAAAGATCCAACTTATGCAGTGTACTAAGACCTTTTCTCGATCTAAGACTCACTCCTGCGCTTTAAAAAGACTGGGCTCAGTTATGTACTAGTGTTTTTAAGGGTAATTCATTGCAAAATTTCTGAACAATAACGCGTACTTCAAACCTTTTCCTTGTACTCGTACGTGTTCTCCATGAGATGCTATGGCCAAAAGCAGATTTTTCAGCCATGTGTGTTAATTGTATTTGAGCCAGTCTATGACTGTGACCAAGGTTAATCCTTTGCCTATTTGATCATCCGAAAGGTGCATTATTGTTGGCTCTTGATTTCAGTGTACAGGAATTGGATGAACTCTCTGGGTGTCAATCCCTATGTGAATTATCTTTATGGTGACTTGTACGATGGTTTGATCATGTTTCAAATCTATGAGATCATCCAACCTGGCATTGTGGACTGGAAACGAGTGACAAGGTAAAGCGAGAATACTTTCCATATGTATGAACTGACCAGCTGTTGCTAAAATGTGGATTCGAATTTCAGGAAATTCAGCAAAATCAACGCGAAACGGTCCATCGAGGTTCTACAGAATTGCAATTATGCCGTTGAATTGGGCAAGAAACTGAGCTTTATTTTGGTTGGCATAGAGGGTAACGACATCATGACCGGGAATAAGACCCTCACTTTGGGATTAGGTATGAATATGATATTGGTTTTGATTGAGTTGAGGGTGTATTTTATAAAGCACTGAGCAGGAAAATCTCGCAACCCTAATCAACTTTAGCAAGCGAAGTTACAAATTTTTATGCAATCTTTATAGTGTGGCAATTGATGAGAAAGTACACGTTGTCCCTTTTGGCCAAATTGAGCCCTGATGGAACACCCATTGTTGAAACCGAAATCCTTGCGTGGGCCAACCAAAGACTTCAAGAGAAGGGTGTCGTTGTTAAGCACTTCCAGGTTCGTAAACGCAATAATTAGCCTCTTGAAAACAATTATATAAAAGACATGCAACCAATATTGGACCTTGCAGGACCCCGCCAACAAGACCGCGTTGCCTGTGATTCACCTGATTGATGCCATGAGGGAAGGCGTCATTGATTACTCCCTGGTCAAATCTGGTGACAAGTTGACGTTAGAGGTATAAATCCGCCGTACCATTTTTTAACCATCATGCCATCTAATCCATTATCAATTTTATAGGAATGTATGAGTAATGCCAAATATGCCATCACCATGGGTCGCAAGATCGGGGCTCCCATTTATGCTCTACCAGAGGATTTGACTGAGGTCAAGCACAAAATGGTCATGACCATGTATGCTAGTCTCATGTTAGTAGACATGTCCTGAAAACACCCGATGTGTGTCAAAGTTTTCAGCAATTCATTATCTTGTTCCTCTTCCTCTACCTGTTTCCTTTACTTAAATTGCGTACCACAAATTGGTTTTAGGGATCTCCCAATATAGAACCGGGTAGAACATGTTTACCCGTTTAGTTCGACCGTGTTTTGACTTGTGATTTGATTACAGCTGGTGATGTCATTTCCATTTCTTTTAAAACATGAATAATATGCGATTTTAAAGTCTTTTATACCATTAGAAATAAACTTGAATCGGACTCGCGGCTTAATCAAGAATGACTCAGTTCCTCTGATCTGAAACAGAAAAAAGTTTCGTCCACTCTCAACTTTCAATTCAACAAAAACAATTTTAGGTGCCATTTACTTGCGAAATCCAAGCTCTTTTTCACCCAAATGTGGCGGTGTTGATGTTTTACAAATTGTCAAATATTGCTCAAAATGAGTAGAAATTAATTATTCTGGCAATGAGATCTGACCTTTTCACACGTTCTGGTCAAATTCCTGCAACAGAAAGTTCAAACCTATTAGTCACGCTAAGACCTGTAATGCAAGATTGTTTTATAGTATTCTCGTAAATAGATCAAGATCACGTGTTGATGGCAAAGCATTGCCAAGATTATGCATTGCAAGTACGCCACACAGTCCAGTTTTATGGGTGACAGAGAGCGTGGTTTCTGATTGTACGAGCGCTGCCTTCAAAGGGCTGGTGAAGAACTGTTCCATGGTTATTGATGAATTTACACTAAAAGACTACAAGTATGTTATTAATAGGGGTCGAAAAGATAGTTTGTTTAGGTCAAATCAAATTTAGAACTATTTGAACAATTTGGAGCAAAAACACTTTTTCGTGAATTTTAACCATGCACTGCATCTTGGGTGGACTTGCTCTCCCCTTGGACAATGTCAAAGATGTAATCGACGGGGCTCCTGCCAAGAAAGAATACCAAATTCATTGGGTGATTTTAATTGATGTTCGATCCCAAGTCTCTCGAATAGTTTTGCGAATGGTCACATGGTGGGGTGCTGACATAACCACAATCAGCGCCCACATGCATTGGAAGTAAAGTGGTGGGAGAAAGTGCTCATTGATTGGTCATCTTGGTTGTCGAGTTCAGGCTCCAATAAGACGTTCATTAAATACGTAAACAAGGAGAGGACTCTCTTTTTGACTTTTTGAATTTACCACTGATTATTTTTCGAAATATTTACGCTCTTGTGGGATCATTGGTTTTAATGAGAATGAAGAACATTATGAATATTTGGGAACGTGAGCATGGTTTGATAAGATGTTTACATTTTCAGCAAGACACTTCCCGTGTTCAAAAATCACAATTTTGCCAAAATGAAATGAAGAGATGTAAATGTTATAGTTTTGAACTCTGGAAGAAGTACAAAAAGACGCAATTTATGTTTTCATTCGACCGTTGTCGAAAAATACGATAGGCTTTAGTAACATCATTGAAAACATTACCAAACTTGATGATTTCTCACGCTTAAGGTCTTCTATACAAATCTTTCTTGAAAACATGTTTGATATTTTCTCTTAATTCTTCAGTAATCAAAGCGTGCAACGGAAATTTTTTATAGTACGGTTTTCAGGCATTTAGAATGGTAGAGAGACAAAGTTCCCACCTATATATACATTATCCTTACCAATTAAAATGAAAAGAGTAATACAAGAATTAAAAATATTCTCAGACGATTGGGTGATATCGACATACTTGCAGCCTAGTGCGAAAGTGATCAAATCGGTCCTTGAAAAGTTGAACCCATACTTGTGCAAGATCACTTTGAATTATTTGCCTTGTCAATCAATTTGACATGGCTGGCAATTGGTTAAGAATGAGAGTGTTTCTCCAATTTTCAAGTCCCTTTAAAGATTCCGACAAATTTCGCTGACTTTGACAACGAATTATTTTAAATGGGTTTTACAGTCAGACGTTTGTTTTCAGTCACAAATGAACCTAGGTCATATCAACAAGAAAAATGGCCTTTATGTCTTGCAAACAAATCTTCATTTTTGGCCTCTTACCTTTGGTTCAATCCAAAGTAGCGTTATCTCCTGAAGACTTGGACCATCCTTGTTCCCCGGATAATTTGAGGGTAATTTTCTCGGAGCAATCAAATTCGTAGGAAATCAACCTCATGTTATTATCTCTTAGGAAACTCATCGTTATTTTTGCACCGACGATGGTCATGTTATTTGTCGTGAAGGTTGGCGAGAACCTCTCGTTCCGCAAATTCCAGATGGTTTGAGGTTTGCTTCACCCTGCATTGAACCAATTTGTGAATTTGAAGGTCGCAATTGCGTCCATGGATATTGTGCGAAACCCGGAGTATGTTCCTGCGACATTGGATGGTATTGTAAAAGCATCATTTCAACCTTGACATGCAACAATGATTCAAAGATCTGTTTTTAGGGAGGGCTACTTTTGTGATGAGTGCATTCGATTACCTGGATGCCGCCATGGATCCTGCATTGACTCTTTTGAATGCATTTGTACTAAGGATAAGGAAGGAAAACCTCTTTGGATCGGCCGAGATTGCGACCAACGTAATTGAATTACTCTGAATAAGATCAACATTGCTCACAGGAAAAAAATGCTACTTTTTCCAGCTGCATGTTCTAATTGCGAAAATGGACGGTGTGTTGAGCCTGGGTTGTGTCGGTAAGTACTAAAATCGAGCCCGACCCCGTTAGGAGAAATATATACAATTTCTGGCCTGGTCTCCAAGGTGCAATCCAGGATGGGGCGGGAAAAATTGCGACAAGTGTGAAACATTTGCTGGTTGCATTCATGGAAGTTGCAATGGGAAAGCTCATGCCTGTGAGTGCCATACAGGATATGGCGGTCAGCTTTGTGATCGGCCGATTTGCAGGTAGGTTGCCATTTATGGTGAGTGGAAAGAAATCCAATTTCTCGCTTACATCCATAGGGAAGACTGCCACCCCTTGAATGGATATTGTGAGGAGGTAAATAGTTGTAGCAAATATAAATGGATACAAAGTTCAAAGGTATTCTTATCAACTTCAGCCCGGAACTTGTCTTTGCAAGTCCGGATACATGGGTCCCAGTTGTAACACTTGTGACCCATACTGGGATTGTCCCTTCAATGGGTATTGCTTGCAGCCCCATCAATGTATCTGCAATCAAACCGTGGCCAAAACTGACATCCATGGGGTTTGCAACCTGATTGAATTGAATGGACCCCGATTTGGACCTTGGTCCGAATGCTCAAATCCTTGTCGAGAACAATCTAATATTGAGCAATCTCATGTCCCCGGATCTCAAATTCGCTTGTGTCGCTGGAACCCCGATGGACCCTGTGAAGCAGAGATGAGGCAATGCTTTGGCAATCGCCCGTGGATGAAAGCGGCCAGGGTTGAACCCAGACTATGTCACTATGTTCAAGACGGCCTTGGAGAGACCGAAAGTCGCGTGGCAGTTGAGCCGGATGATTTGGAGCTACAAAGCTGCGCTCAAGATCAAGACTGTCTTGACCCGGAGCTTACTCATTGCGTAAATGAAGCCTGTCATGCCTTCGAATGTCTGAGTAATTCCCACTGCTTTCCCGGATTGTGCCAGAATGGCACTTGCGTCTTGCTTGAAAGTTGCCTCAACCACTCCGATTGTCCTGAAGAATCATCGTTTTGTATTGAGGGTCATTGTCGTTTGGCCATGACCTGTGTCGCAAACGATTCCAAATGTCCGGACAAATTTCCCGTATGCCAAGATAATATCTGTCAAGCTTGCCAAAGAAATGAGGATTGCCCTGAAGATCGACCTGCTTGTTCATATGGAATGTGCCATGAGAAGTGTCAAGATGACGAGGGATGCACGTTCCCAACCCCAAAATGTAACTTGGAGACTGGGAACTGTCAGCGTTGTTTAACAACGGCCGATTGTGAGGATGAGAGATTTTATTGCATCCAAGGCGTTGGCAAATGCAAACCAGGGTGTGATTCAGGTACAAAAAGGCCACAAGCTCAGAGACTTTGCGTAACTGAAATGTTCCAAAGATGAGATAGCCCATGGTAAACTAGCATTAAATCAAGACATTGAAATTTCAGACGCACAATGTAAATTGAGTAACCCAGACACTCCAGTGTGTAATTTGGAGAGCTTCCAATGTTATGAATGCTTGAAAGACGACCATTGTGGTCCGGATCACTTTTGCAATGGCCAATACAAATGCAATCCAGGTGAGCTATTGTCAGTACATCTTAGCGAATTGCGCATTACGTAAATGGCTGGTTTTGTCTAAGGTTGCCATCACACATTCCAATGCCAAAAAGGACAATATTGTTCCAAAACAACGGAACAATGCACTCCTGGGTGCAATGGTATTCATAGACAATGTCCAGAAGAATCTTCGTGTCAAGGAAACGACTGTCAACCTCAATGTCAATCCCACGCTAATTGTCCAATGGGTAGGTAATAATAACTGTGGCAAACCTGTATGTGATCTAAAAGGTTTGCCCTCACCTGCAGGAAAACTATGCCAAAGCGGGAGTTGCGAAAACGGATGTGTTTACCACAACGATTGCCCCATCGGAAAAATCTGTAAAGAAGACCAACAATGTGCTTCTGGTTGTATCTGGTCGGAACATTGTATCCCAGGTCAGCTTTGCCTAAACGGAACGTGCACTGAGGGCTGCGATCCAGAGATTGATGCTTGTCCAAAACGGCAGCACTGCAATGGCACGCATTGTGTTGAGGGCTGCAATGAGTTGCACGACCGGTGTCCTCCGGGTTTTCTGTGCCAAGTTGACTCATGTGCTCCGGGTAAGCCCTTTGAGACTTTATGGCGTCGTTTTTTGCAACCACTGACAAGGGGTCCATTTTCTGGATAGGGTGTAATACTGACACCACGTGTCCATCTAACCAGTATTGCCGTTCAAACCAGTGTGTTGATGGGTGCGAATCTGACCAGACCTGCAACCTTGAGTACACTTGCAATCTTCCCATGAAGGATTGCGTTCCTGGATGCTTTGAAAACGACGAAAGGTGTCCCTTGAATCATATCTGTGAGGGATCTGGATCCAAATCTAGATGCACTTTGGGATGCCATTTGAATGGGACAAGGTGAGTTTCTCGACAAGACAAATCAGGATTGTCCGAGGCATTTTACAAATTCGCCCGAAATTCTAGGTGTGAGTCTGGATACATATGTCAAGAGTCCGATGGACTTTGTGTGCCGGGGTGCAATGCTGAAGGCGCCCCATGTCCTCGGGGTTATCTCTGTCTCGATGCAATTTGCAATCAAGAGGAGTAGCGTTCATTCGGTAAATCATTTATTGGACTAAAATTCAAAGTCTATACAACAAAATAAACACAAGACACGTTTTGGGGACCCTTCTAAGATTTGAAAGTGGTAATAAGTTTATCCTTTTCCATGGGAGATTGAGGCAATATCAGGGGAATTGCAATCCCAAGTGGCATAAGATTTTTTTGCTATTGCACAGTCACTTACCAGAGTCAACATTATCTTCTGGCCTCTGTCTTTCATTCAGCTTTTGAATTGTCAGAGAGAAATATCACATTGGGAATCATTCTTCTCAAAATAATAGTAATTATAATAGTTGTAGAAGTAGTAGTAATAGCAGTAGTAGTAATAATACTCTTGAGTTTGCATGGCAAATACTGAACAAGGTGTTGTTTTCGTAAGGTTACTTCAAATTTATGTCTTCTTCCCGAAAGAGTACTTTAGTTCCTGGAAAATGTCCAATACATTTCGGATTGGTACTCTAGCCTTTAATTGGGTGTTTGGAGGACCTTGCGAGGATCCTGGGGAGTCCATTTGATCGGAGGATTGGGTGGGTATGGTCATCCCTTGGGTGGTCTCAGTGTCCGTGTCGTCGTAGATAAAGGAACTAGTGTCGATGCTGATTTCGCTATTGAAATTATTGCTCGGGATTTTTTCGAGGTCGACAAAGGCTCCATCATAGTCACCAAAGATAAAGCTTGACGTGTCTAGCTTTGGCTTGATTGTTGGGATTGTGACTGGAGACGTTGCCTCTGTGGTAGTTGTTGGAGGTTGTGTTGTAGACGTGCTTGTGGTGGTAGTAGTTGTGGTGACTGTCGTTGTTGTGACTCTCTCGGGTCTGGTGGGAACACGCCTGGATGGTGGTGTCCATTCCGAAATCCGTTCCGGCTTGTCCTCTTTATCGTGGGATCCATAGCTAGTTTTTCTCGGTCTGAATGGCCGGGGGGTAGGCCAGAAACCGCCATTAGTTGGCTTTGGGGTTGTAAACCTTGGAGTGTACACACGTTGTGAGGGCTCCACTTTGGAGACATCTATCGGACTTGGAGTTGTTGTGGTACTCTTGGATCGATTCTTGTTCTTGTTCAATTTATATTTACTAAAGATTTCCTTGGCCTTTTCCGCATCTTCATCTTCGGGCTTTGGCCGTCGAAATGAGCCACCCACATTATCTTTGGCAAACTTCTGGAAGTAGCTGCTGGAAGATCCTCCTCGGCTATTGTAAGAACCACTCAAGCTTGGGGACCATGGACGGATGGCGACCCGGGATCCTTCTGGTTCCTTCTTTTCGAGTTCCATTCCTTTGGCATTGAAAACCTCTTGCTCCTCGTCGTGAGGGTAAGTTGAATCATCTTCATCTTCTGTCAGCTCTTCATAACCCTCTTCTTCAACTTTAGTCTCCGCAGTTGAAGCCAGTCTGGAATTCTTTTTCGAATATTTCTCGAATATGCTTTTGGCCACATCTGCCTCTTCATTCTGAGGTTCCGGTGTTGTTGGTGGCTTGCTTCCGTTTGCGTAAAATCTTTTAATCATTTCCTGGATCTTTCTAGGGTCATTTCCATGCTTTCCGCTGGCTAGAAACGCTTTTAACGCCTCTTTGGAGCCACCCTCTTCATCTTTATCTTTGTCGCTTTCATCATCTCTAGTAGAGGCTCCATCGTCTGAGCGCTCATTGGAAGCTCTCTTGTTCTCAAAGTTGGAGGTAATTGGTCGTCTAGAGTATCTGGATACGGTGTCTGTTGTTGATGTAACCTCCGATGGGGGCGTAGCGTCAGTTGGCGCTCTTGTTTGGTCACTAGGAGTCATTTGCTTCTTTGGCCGAGTTTGCCATAACCGAATGGGTTTTCCTACGTTTGACTTTGAGGTGGCTTCGGGTTCAATGCTGGGAAACACAGCGTCATCTTCGGCTTTGTCATCCTCATCATCGTAAATATCGCGAATTTCCGCCAAATCCAAAGACGGGGCTTTGACGCTCTCCTCAGGGGTGGTTCTACTAAAAGAAGTGGGTTTGGGTGAAGGGTCAATAATTGGTTCCTCCTCCTCTTCAGGTTGCTCTGGAGCTGGTTTGTTTCTACTACTTTTGTAGCCTCCGTGTTTCCTTTTCTTGAACTTCTCATAAAAGTCAGAGGCCCCACCAAATCTCCGTTTGTATCCAATACCAGCGCTTTTCTTGGACTCCGCCGTGGTTTTCGCAATTTCTGCATTATAACTTGATCTTGACGTAGTGTCGGTTGTGGTGGTTGGTGTTGGGCTTGGACTGACGGAAGATTTCCTGTAGGATTTGCTTCCTTCCATAAATTGACTGCGATATCGGTCTTTCATCTGGTGCATGGCAGCTCGTCGTTGGGGACTTAAAGGGGATGCAGTAGTAGTACTACTTGCTTTAGTGGTAAGAGGTCTAACTCTTGACCTTACAGATGTGGTTTCAACATGGGCTTCCGTTGAAGTTGAAGCTTGGGTTGGTAGAAACACTCGCTCACGCACAAACTTTCTTGTTGGACCGTCATTGCTCCGTTGTCCACTTTTTCGGTCACTCGATTGTTCTGTGGTAACAGTAGAACCTGCAGGTGTGGGTCGGTCCAACTTGAATAAGTTGGTTAGGCCGATATTAGGCTGGAAGGCCTTCATGTTGTCTTCAATTGTTTTTTGGATATCCTGAGATACATCCTCGTAATAGATGGTGGTATCTTCTGCAGAGCTTGATACTTCGGTGGTTGTTTTCACCCGGGATCTGGTGCTCATGAAGTCACTTCCCATCGAATTGTGCTGCTCATCTTCTCTATCTTCAGAAGCCTCTGGGGTGGTGGGCGTGGCATCCCAATCCATTTTCTTCATTTGTTTCTCTATGTTCATTTTGTTCTCTTGATCAATGTCGGCCAAGTCTTTCTCAATTTGTTCATGGGATGGAATTCTCTGTCGGAATGTACTGATCGGGGGTGGATCCTCAAAAGCACTTTTCGTTGGCGTTGGCATTGGCATTGATGGTGACGGAGAAGGGAAGCTTGAGTAGTCCTTGAAATTCCGTCGATTTTGAACTTTGAATCGTCTCTGTTCGGTTTTAGGCTCGTTATCCGTTGGTTCTGACTCGGTATCCTTTTTCCCGGGTCTTGGTCGCTTCAAGAACCGCTTGTGCGTGCGCAATCGTGTGCGTGAAGTCAGGGACGGATCCCTAGTTCTTAGAGCCAATTCCAGGTCTTTACCAGCCTGGTTATTTGATTTTTTCGCTAGAAAACGATTGAAGTTTACTTAAAAGAGAACAAAAAATAAATTGATTGTTCATGATTTTTACCATAATAGTTGTTTTCAATGGGACTTGTGTCTTTATATAAGAGACTGTCATCTGGTTTGGCAACTGAACACGAACACTCGGTGGGGATGTCAAATTCGGCGGAAAACACTCCTTTCTCGGGTTTGTAAGGATCCACAACCATCAAGCTGAAAGCAATGGGCAATCAAATTCCATTCAAATTTCTATTGTTGGATTAGTTTCATACCTCTTCCGTACAAGCTTTTGCTCGCAAATACTTTTTGACCTGGAATACATCATGCTGCAAGGCTCTCCAAGATTACTGTAAATGAGAATAAACAATTGAGGCAAACATAAAGAGGAAAGAAAATGCTCGACTTACTGGCACTTGGTTGTTTTCACTTCTTGAGGATACTCATTCGTATTTACTACGGTGACCCACTCTCCTTTTACAGTCTTGGACCATCCAGGTTTAACAGCCATCTCCAGAGTTTCACAACTACTACTCCTCCTGTAACAGATTGGGTGTTTTTTTTATTGCTACAGTGATCAAGTATCATTTGTCAAGTTACAGAACTCTTACCTCCTTTTGCTCTCCCACATTGCTGCACTGGCCCCAATCAGATTTGGAAAGTCCCGAATCACTTGTTGGTAAATTCCTTGGACGGCTGGACCCTCGGACACAACTATGCTGATGACGGTGCTCCTACAGAGTTTGACAGAGTGGAATAAGTAACAATATCTTACCTAAATAAAACAAATACCTACATTGGATAGTTGCTATCTCTGACATCACAAAACAGCTCCTTGGCACAAGGGTTCTTATCTCCTGGAGGTTCCAAATATTCATCAGGTCGCTTGTATGCATATCTTTCTGTTGTGGTAGTTGTTGGCATGGTTGTTGTGGTGGTAGTAGTAGTGGTGGTGGTTGTCGTGGTTATGGTAGTAGTTGTCGTGGTGGTGGTGGTACTAGTGGTTGTAGTTGTGGTAGTAGTGGTGGTTATAGTTGTTGAGCTTGTTGTTGTAGGTGGGGCAGTAGTGAATAGAGTGGCGGCCTCCGTTTCTGTTACGTCCTCTGTTGATGTAGTTGTGGTAGTAGTGGTGGTTATAGTTGTTGAGCTTGTTGTTGAAGGTGGGGCAGTAGTGAATAGAGTGGCGGCCTCCGTTTCTGTTACGTNTTGTCGTGGTTATGGTAGTAGTTGTCGTGGTGGTGGTGGTACTAGTGGTTGTAGTTGTGGTAGTAGTGGTGGTTATAGTTGTTGAGCTTGTTGTTGAAGGTGGGGCAGTAGTGAATAGAGTGGCGGCCTCCGTTTCTGTTACGTCCTCTGTTGAAATTGTTGTAGTCGGAGTGGTTGAAGTGGAACCTGGACCTCCAAGCAATGGATTTCTGGGGTAGTTGTAAGGAATGGTATTTTCAGTATAGTCCTCTTCAGTGTCAGGATAGTAGTCATAGGCCAAGGCTTCTCCAGAATATTCCCTCTTAGGCTGGATTGGCTCTCTGAAATTGATTTGAGTTGGTCCTGGATAATCATATTCATACGTGGTCATTTTGTCTTCCGGGGAAGGAAAGGGTTCTTGGCTACTTCTTGGTGGTAAAGTTTCTCGCGATGGAAATGTCGATCGGAAGGGTGGGTAACCAATTGTAGGTCCGGGTTGATTTATGGAGTATTGTGGCTTCTCATCGACATCTGGATATCGACGTGGAACCTGTTGCCTCATCACAGATCGATGGGGGATCTTCATTCTGATATTTGATTGACTGGAAGTAGATGGTGGATGCGACTCCATTGTAGGAGTAGACTCCTGAACAGTGGTGCTAGTGCGCTCAAAGGGGTTATTCTGCTTTGTATGTGGATTGGTAGGGTTGCGAGTAAACGGTTCTCTGCTTGTAGGTGCTCCAATGTTGAATGGGGATTGTTTGGGAATGAAGTTCCGGCTCTTAATGGGATTCATTTCACGTTCATTTGATTCCTTATCAATCCGTTGGGAATCTTCATACGCTTCAGTGTAGTCATTGTATGTTGGGATCGATTCTGATGTGGTCATTGGATATCTCCCTCTAAAAGCAGGGGTGGATGGCGTTTCTCTACCTTGGTCATTAGATCCCGAATAGAGGTTGTAATTCAGCTCGGTTCGATCCACTGGTGGACGTTCTTGGAACTCTGGTTTTTCCACCAAAAATGGAGTTGGCTTGGGTTGTTCAAGTTCACGAGTGGTTGTCTTGGTCCAAGTTGGATCTTCACTAAGCGTAGAGGTTTGAATTGGCAAATTAGGAACAGAAGGAGAGGGGTTTGGGTTTGGATCTTTGTGGTCTAAAGAATTGGAGCGGACGGGGGACGGAGTTTCCTTGCCAATGGCAGGCTTTGGTCCCTTTCCACTCGGAACGGCTCCCTCTTCATAATCGTAGTAGTATACATATTCGTAATCAGGATTAGTTGGGTGGGGCTTTACCCTGGCAACTTTAGAGCCTTGCCCTGGAGTTGGGGGAAGCGGGATTGACTTGTAATCATAACCATAATCGTCATAAAAGTCATACACGTCTTGATCAATTCGGGGACTGATGTCGTCCACTGCAGTGGGCCGTGGTTCCTCATACTCTGGGGTAGATTTGACTTCTGAAGAAGGAAATCTTGAGGAGTAGAAATTCATGTTAGGGTCATTGGAGAATGATGAGTCGTATTCCGTGGTCTGATCTTGATAATGCGAGGAGGCCATGGTGGTGTCATCTTCGTCAGAACGTGGATTATTGGTCGGTTCCACTCTACCGTTTGAAGGAAAGCGAGGTGCTTGTGTCTCTTGGATGTTGTCCTGCTTCTGGATGTCAAATGGCTGGGCCCGAGAGAATCCATTTGTCCGGTCCAAATAGCTATTTTGACTCTGTGGCAAGCGCTGTTCGTCAACGCGAGGACTTGGCTTGAACATGGATTTTTGGCTCTCAGTTGGGTTGGGAATGGGCAAAGTCGATCGTTGTCCTACAATACCTTTGTTTGCAGGAACAATGTTTCTCAAAGGTTGACGGCGTTTCTTTCCAAACTCAAAGTCAAAATGTTCCCCAAACCCTTCATTGAACATTGGTGGAGGTCCCCATTTGGTCGAAAACTGTGGGGGCCGAGGCAAGGGTGTCGATGGAATCCTAGCCCTGGCTGAGAAGTTTTGTCTAGTGCGTCCAGAAATTGGGCTCCGACTTGGTCCTGGTTGAGGTCGTTGCGGTACCCTGGTGCGGGACCTTAAGTTTCCAGGATAGTTGAATGACTCTGCTGATCGCTTCTGTTTTAGGTTTGAGGCTCTAACTTGGAACTCTGCCTCATGATCTCCATATCCCGTGTCAGATCCCCCAGCAAACTGAAGTGGAACAGCCCCTTTATTGGCATCTGGAAGAGCTGGTCCATACTCAAAGTTCTTTTCAGGCTTGCCATACGATCCCTGAGGGAGTCGCTTGGAATTATGTGCAACATCTCGAAGGGGATCGGCAATCTTTTTCGGTAACAACACCTTCACCAAAGGCTTGGATTGTGACAGGGGTAGTGGTTTTGGAATTTTCATTTGGATCGGTCTGGTTGGACCTCTGATGGGCAGTTTTGGCTTAACTATAAATGGGTTAGCCACCTTCCTCCTTTTGGGAAGTTTGGGACCTTGGGTGGGTTTAATCACAACGGCTTTTTCAAAAGGGTCTAAATATCCAGCCGCCTTGTTACCCACCTATGAATAAAAGAAAATACGTTGGATGTAGCTCCCAATGTCCAAAAGTTAACTCGTGTTATCTCACCAAGTGGGGATTCTTTGTTTCCACTTGGGTTGGCTCATAGGCAGATTCTGGCAGTCCATCAAAGAAGTCATTCTCGACCGGATTTGGAGCATTCTGTTTGCTAGTTGCCGCTGTGTCGAGTTCTGGGCTAATCTTTTTGAAAAAGTTCTCATTGAAAAACCTTTCAATGTCGCTTATCTGCATGAGTTCTGAAAACATAAATGTCACTGTCAATATGTTTTACGTTTCCTTTTGAAACCCTTTTGCAACTTTAGCGCCTGCAGCTGGTGCAAAAAGTAGCGGTATGGTGAAATGCCTTTATACAGTGGTGCCAAAAAGAAAAGTTACCTGTCGTACCGAAATCAGGAAATGCGAAACTTGGGCCATCGTCATCAAAAGTCGGATCTGAAAAGGACGACGTACGGTCATAAATGTCTTTTGATCACGCACTGATCGGTTTGATTAAGTCCTTCCCACGGTCCGCTTTTTTGTCACCCAAGGCCTAAGAAATCTTGGTCGGATCCAAAGATTGAAAGTGAGTGTCATAATAGGAAAATTTAGTCTCAGTTGGTGATTCAGTTAATACCGAAATCCGTCAGCAGTTGCGTGCTTCAGAGAGATTGTTTTTAGGTTGACAAGAATGCCATTGCACACCACGGGTGGTAGAAAGTGAGCTTTGGCCGTAATTACCTGAGCCTGACGATGATGCCTCAGGATCGAGCAAGGGCTGTTGGTATTGAATTTGAGTGTCTGAAGGCTTGATCAACTCTTCCTTTGGTGTCACTGCATGAGAGATTTCCCTCTTGGCGGTCTCAATGTCCTCCATGAAAGCGTGGCTTGGATTGGATTCCGAATAAGACCCAATCTCGTCCTGGATGCTTTCGTCAAAGTTGTTTCTGGTCCCAGTGGGTACAAAGCCTTTGCTCCCAAATACAATGACTGGGTCGAATCCGGAGAGGTCTCCATGATTGGAAACACTGGCGGGATCTGAACCGTAGTTTTCCAAAAGGGATGAAGATTGAGGTGTACCATACGAATCTAGATTGTTAATTGACCCTTGTGGAACACCATATGCGCCATCGCTGCTTAGTGCAGGCCCTTGCGGAGCCCCATAAGAATCCGAACCGGTTACAGGTGTTCCTTTGGGAGCACCATAGGAATCTGTATTTTGACCGTTGACAGGAGCTTGGGGACTACCGTATCCATCAGCGTTGCCTGTCACTGCAGGAGCCTTAGGAGCCCCATATACGTCAGAGGCCTTCAAAACAGGCGCCATGGGAACATCGTAGGAAGGTCGTTTCTTGTTCTTTTTCGGCCTTGGTTTCCGCTGCCTGTATTTTCCTCGAGGAGGAGCCTTGCCTTTGGGTCTACTTGGTCTCTTGTTTTTACCTTTTGATCTAGGAATCATTCCTGTCGTGAGACGTTGAGCCATCTTATTCAACAAGTCCATGCCACCAGATAAGTCAAACATTCGTCGATCGGCTGTGGCCTGCGGCTGGAGCTTTTTTGGAGCCGATTGACTTGGCACTGAAGGCAATTTCTTTATATCTTTCAAGGTATCAATCTTGGCAACTGTCGTAGCCGTGTCTAGATTTCCCTGAAATGGCGGGGGCTTGGATCTACGAGGAGGCGTGTAAACCATGACGGGTTTGTGAGTGCGCTCTGGTTTGGGAACTTTTTTGAAGGGATCAAGCACGGACTCATTCTGTCTTGGAGGCACTCCCTGGGGCGGAGGAACAACATGGGTCAAAGGACCATGCGAGTTCTCCGCCATGATATTGTCATGGTGAACCTTGCGCTTTCTTTGCGGTCCAGGCACAGATCCAATTGGGCCACCTTTTCTCAACGGCCTTCGGCGCCTCATGATGGGTCTTTTCAGCAACATAAGTCCTGGCTTAAGTCGCAACCTTCGCCCAGCTCTACTCTCTGCCATTGGCTTCGGAAGACTCTGCAGGGGCTCGCCATGGCGAGACATGAATCTGGTCCCATCCAATGTACTTTCAACGGCCATTAGATCCATGGGGTCATCCCAAACGTGGTTTACCTGACCATTGACCCATTCAATGGTATTAAAGATGGAGAAAAGAACTACGACAAGGGCGAGCTTAGGTCGGTGTCCTAGCCGATATCTGGACGTTTGGCTGTCTGACATGGGCGAATGACCCTTCATTTTGATGTTGGTTACAGTATGTCGCGTTTCGGGATTGTCTGAAAGAGAACAAAGGTTGCATCAACGTGTGCTCAAAGTTGAACAAATGGACAAGGACAAATTGCATCAAAGCGCCTCTGACCAGGGCTGCTACCGGTCGGTTTTGGCTCTTATCTCAGTCGTTTCAACAATCAACAAACGCGAACATTCGTCAGACTGAAACTCGGGCCTTGGCAAAGTTTGATCCATCATGTGCAGATTGGTCTAACGGACAAATCATATAAGTAAGGTACAGTATCCTACTACATCGTCAAAAATGGCAACACTGAGCCAGAGTTAGTGGACCAGGATGATGATTCCATTTTGAAGTTTCATTGTCAATTTTGTGCTGAAACGAGATGATTGGTACTTTCACTTTTTCCACGAGTATTTGAAGTACGACCGAGAAGAGGGTGAACAGATCCTTGCTGCAAAAGAGGCAACAACTCCGCCCTGAGCAATTCCATTTGCCTCCTAAAAGAGCTACTCATTTTCCCTTGGTTATTATATAAGCAACCAAACAAGTTCTAACCTGACGTGATAAATAGCTGGCTAGCCAACTTTAACGACTAACGTCTTCAAAAGGACATACATCCCTAAATAACTGGAGCAATGGTAGTGAGAACTGAAGCAAGACATGCTGTACGTGCTGGTTCATAAACCATTTTCACTGCCTTCCGACTCGTTTTCTACGATGCACATTGCAAAGTACACTTTGAAGAACGACAACTTGGATCAAATGGAATGAAAAGCAAAGACGCAGTTTAGAAACGTCGCCATGTATTGTACACTTTAACAGTTAAGTGGCTCATACCGATTTTTATTTTTTAAACCTCAAGATCGCTTGTTATTCAAAAACAACAAACTCTGAAGAACCAATTCATATATACGAATGAGGTGAGGGTGGTAAAAAGGTAGCCAAGACTAAAATCTTGCGTAAACTCATTATAAGGACCAGTCACATTCCCGTCAAATTAAAAAGAGAATTTATTTCAAAACCAAATTAAGAGTCTTCTGTGATATCTTATGTCGTCTGCGTGCGGTTTTCCCCTCGTGGCTCAAAGAAGATCCAAACCAACCAGCCAACCAACCAACCAAGTAGTCAGCCAACCACATTCATGGAAGCTCGATCTCAAACTTTCCCATAACAGATGACGACCGAAGAGCGAACAAACCCCCGTCGAATTCTTCGAATCCGAGTCGTTCTGGTCATCAGAATGAATCGAAAGAATAGCAGACGTCTTGTCCGTATTTCGCTCGAGAGAAACAAAATGTCAAGTGGACAGAAGGATCCTATCCTTTCACTTTCTGAACTCATTCTCTGCCCAAATTATCAGGGATCAGGGAGATCAGATGTGGCCAATTTCACGCAGCTATTTTACATTTCCAGATTGAGGAAATGACCAATGTTATCCGGGGAAAGTGCGGGGATTGACATGGAATCGCAGTTAATAGGCGGTCATTTACGGAAAGGCAAGGAAATAATTTCCATGAAAACGACCTGGAAATCCAAGGTTCGGTTAATCTCATACACCGGGATCCAAAAACGTTCATTCAGTTCGATCGAGACACGTTCATACTTTTTCGCAGGGGTTTTGAACCTTAAAACATGTCGACGCATCCAAAAATTGTGAGAATAACTTCAATCTGGTTTTAGTTATTCACAACCTTTTTCAGTCGAGAAGTGAATCACGGACCCGAAAATATTGTAATTTTTTGTTGAAAAATTTTTAGTTCATGCAACTTTGTTTCAAGCATTTTCTGGTCAATTGACAAAGAACGCGATCGTTTGGCAGCCAGAACAATAAAAACCGCAAGTGCCCCATTAATCCTCCCATGTCACCAGATGGGCGGAGTAAACCGACGAGGGCTTATTACTACCTCCTGTTCCACGTATTACACTGGTATTATGTATTGCACCTTGCGGGGACTTGGTCAACCATACCGGAGACGATCTCGCGATGACTCTCAAGTACCAAGGCTATTCTTCAGCTGGTAGTTCGGCTCGAGCGCCAAATGACTTTTCTTAATTTTGAGACTCTTGCAGTATTGCGATGATTCGTTATGAGCAGGATCCGTACGACGGTGTAGTCGAGTGATTTTGTGAACTTCGGCAAATTTGCCAGATTTTGATGCACTTGGAAAATCAAGTGAACGTCTAGAAAACCAGAAAAGTGTTGTCCAATTTGTAGTTCTGTCATTACATGTCTTGTTGTTTCAGCTGAACTTTAGAGCCCGGCACGTTTGTCAAAAATCTTGTTTTTATGCAGTCTGTAGAAGCTTAGAATGTTCGAAAATATTTGAGCATTCGTCTATTAATTGATTCCCCGCAGAAAAGATGTTTCTTCTAAATTCTGATAAGGAAAAATCAGATTTGCCCCATCAAAAAACAAATCAAAATAATAAAATGTTTTGTATCAAGATGCCAATTGAACTATACTAACCTGTCCTCCATTTCTCTCCTTACTACTAACTGTCTTAATCAACATGAAATAAAGTATCCATTTTAACGATATAACTAAACCCATATCTCGCACAAATCGTGTGCAATCATCAGTCATGAAGAAGAAACTCTTGGAGTGCATGATAATCAGGTAGACCTTCGTGTTCTTGGTGATTGTACCACAACAGTTTCATTCTGACCTTGATGTGGACAATGTGCGAGATTCAAGTCAATTTCATGCCGTTCATCCCGTACAATAAACATTCTGAGAACCGAGATGTTAGTCAAGCTTCAATAGAGAAAGATGGCTTCATAAGGTGTCCCATTCCATGGCCTATCTCGTCCAGTCTTCCAGATGCATTTATTTCTCACACACGAGGCCATCTGTCTCGAGCTTGACCCTTTTCGGTGTCAAGTAAACTCTGATTTCCGAACGGACGTCAAAGAAAGCTGGGTTCTTTTTTGCTCTATTTGGATTCTCAGAGTCTCTTGACCAATGGGAGCCATATTGAACCAACTGTTTATGATCTATTCACAGAAAGAACGGACATATGTTTGCTCATTCTTCTCGAGATATGTGTGAATCAAGTCAGGGACACGGATTTGTTCAAGTGTTCCGATGCTCGGATCCATTGAGCAATCTTGATCAAAGAATAATTCAAGTTCGTGGACATAATGGTGAGGCAGGAAAATTACGCGGAATCAACTTTCTACTGCATTCCCAGCAAGTCCTATTGAACCCACTCTCGCGCATTATAAGCGTATTCTCTGATGAGAACAAACACCCAGTCAGAGAGGTAGATGCAAGTCACTTTTTAGGTACACAGGTGAAAGAACCATCCAAGTTAATTACAATAGAGCCTCTCGATTGGTGTGAGAGCCATCACGATCCTCCAATGAAAGCCATCAGATCTCCCAGGATAGTATCTTATACTTGGTTCGGCACTCTTTGGCTTTTTCTAACCGATTATGTTTTCGTCGCTTTTCGTTTCTAGCTTCCAATTGGATGATTGGAAAAGGTCAGTTCAACGTGTTCCATGTTTATGGAATGACAGTAATTTGTTTGAGACTTGACCTTGTAGGACAGATAAGACCATCCGAGATAAGCTAAATATCGTTCTAGATGAGTATAAATACGGAGATCGATTTGCTTGGAAGCATCTTTCGTCCTTGCAAAGTGGCAATTCTTTAGCAAATTCCCATGGTAAACAGTCTTCTTTTAACACTCACTTAAGCCATTGCCATAGAGATTTATCGAATCCGAGATCTACCGTAACATGGTTGATCATTTTCCATCAGGGATGCCATTCGTTTCGATGCGTGATAATGACAATTTGATTCACCGAATATTTCCCCACAATGTCTGTCCATCACTTAAATTCTAGGTTTCACTAAATTATGAAAGCAATTGCCTCAGGGCTTGAAAGAAAGATCTGACGTTGCTTGATTTGGGTAGGAAATCCCTTTTCAGCTTGGAAAGTTGGCAAAATTTCCAAAAGATGAGTTGTTCAAAGCTCAAGAAAAAGAGGAGGACGGGATGTCACTTTGATAAGTGGTTCAAATCGCTTTCCAAGAACTGTCATGACCACCAATCCAATGCCAACTCATCCTGTTTACTTTTGGGAAACGCCCGATTTCTTTTCCCAATCCCAGTATTAAGGAAAATACGAGACGTAGTTGCATTCGTATATGTCACTCATTGGAAATGACCTCCTTCACTCTCGAGAGTAGATGATATTCCTCTTACTGATTTCATACCATATTGCCTTTTAATGCGTTTTTGGAATTCACTAACTGTCTACTAAGTAACCAATGTGAGGCAGTTTGAATATTCTGTGAATAACTTAGCCTTGTTTGTGACTGCCTGGGATAAAAAAAGAACTTGATGAGAAGGAGTCCTTCAAGGTATAGGGATTATCGCCCATTGTCTCAGATGTTCCGACCCTGGATGAGGGAGTGAAGTTGTACCAAAGTTCCCATGGATAATTAGGCATTCATCCTGAAGCAAGAATCGCTTCCGCAGATCGGCCGGATAATTAGCCAATCCATCGGCTGATTATCTTGGATAGTAAGACGAGAAGCCTGTCGTCTCAATCAGCTGTTCGATTTTAACAGGAGAAAGTGAAAGAAAAAAAAAGAGACCAACCATCCTGGACGAGAAGAAACTTTTTTATGGCTCCATATTTTGTTCGCTCGCGCCTTTTGTTGTTGTACTCATTAAGCCACATGGCCAATGGGACTCTGGCATGCGTCAGGCATCTTGCAAACCAACGACAACAGCATATCGAAATGGTCTTTTTCAACTCTTCTTTGAGAGGAAAAGTTTCACTTTGAACTTCTCTATACTCATTCTGAAGTAGATAGATTAATCATTGGATCCTTTTTGGGAGTAGTATTATGCATCCGAATAATCTCGAGAGAAAACATAACTGTTTCTCTGGGGGGGGGAGGGACCTGAGCGCATCCTGGATGATGCTGATGCCAACGTTCTTGGAAGTTTCAAGAACCGCTTTGGCAGCAACTTTCGATTTCCTGGGAGACTGCACGACTTCCCTAATGTCAAGTTCATTCTCAAAGGGTTCTTAACAATGTTCCCATCCATCCATCTTACCTTCTTCCACTGAGTGAGAATGACACATAACTACAAATAAGTCGGACACCCGGTCAAGTCATTTTTTTCCAGAGGTCACTCAAATGATATCAAGAAAACTGGCACCAAACACAAGTTAAAGAAAAGAGAAGAAGATGCGGTCCGGTTGAGGCCTCGTTGTCCAATGGGTTAAGATCTAAAACACCATCTTTTGTGAGGGTATTCGATTACTGGTCTGCTTCTTGTCGGGGTATCGATGCGGAGTAGTATAGATTAGCCTCGGTTCTTTCACCCCTGTCAACTGATGTCTGATGTCCAACCACGAGTAACCGGGGGAAACGCGGTGAACAGCCAACGAGCACAAATGATGCACACTCGCGGGCAAACGCCGACTCCGCGATCAGCTGATGTCAACCCTCTTTTCGTTTCTTTCTGCTCTATCCAATCTGGCACCTGATGACAGGCCAAATTCCGGACACAGAAATCCGATTGCAATTTAGTCAAAAAGAAAAGCCATTTTAACAAAAAATGACGGTCTCTTAAATAACTGTTTTTGTATTTTATCTTTCTAACGCGGCGGCATAACTCTCTATGACTAGACTTTTCGGATTGAACGTGATGGTCTATACATTTAGGATTGTATTTGAAGTAGTTTTCATTTGATGAATTATAAATTCTTTTCCTTAGATGAATGCCAAATACTTTTATTTAAAAAATTAGAAATGAAGTAAATGCAATGGGCATGTCATTTCCCATGATATTGTTGTTGAACTTCGTAACATGTAATAACGATCTAGTTGTCAATCTATTTTTTTGCTTGACAAAGTAAGTTTTTGTCTTTTCTTAAGTATTTTCACGTTTTTTTATTATCTCTTCTCAACGAGAAAAATGATAATAATAATACTTAATCTTTATGAGGACTCACGGTCATATTATTGGATGAGACATTGACATTTGCAAACCTGAATATATTTATATCGAAATACAACGGTAGATGTGATTTTGTGTTAGTGCGCTTAATTAGAATTTTCCTTTGCCGCAAGTTGTTGAACACTTTATTGGCAATAAAAGCGTGCTTTTGAAACAAAATAAAAAGGAATAAAATCAGACTTGGAGGTTGGAAAACCAAGATCATATTTCGGATCGGAAACATACCAAAATGGTTGACCAAAATTTTGCCCGGGCTTGTCAGATGCGTACGCACGTCGTACATACTCTCGGATTGAACCAGAGAGAGATGAGAAGAGCCACTGGGCCTCTGCACAAATGAAACTGAGAGTAATTTTCGAAGCTGATTGCACCAAGCCAATGACTGACTGACTTTTCTCTCTCTCTCTCTCTCTTTCGTCGATCCTGCGTCTTCTTTGGGATGGTTTCCCGTTGAAGGAAAGTAAAATCGAGAGCTCCGACCAACCAGCCAACTAACCATTCACCAGAGCCATCCTATTCTGTCCGTTGGTTACTTTGGAAGCGGATCAGAAACTGTACGTAATAGTCGACGACGTAACACGTAACTTTGGCCAAAAATGTGTTCATCTCAACACATGAACACAAAAAAGAACTGATACGTTTCCATGGGCAAACAAGCAACCATCAGAGATTCCAAACCATTGGCACGATATGTCTTTTGATCTGACTCCGTCAGATGATTCGGAGGCCAAAAGACTTGTTGGGAAACATCCGAAACACTTGAATGTGCTTTAGGTGGCAATGTCGAATTGTATTATGAGGTATGGCCTGTCGCTGCAAAGGAACAAATAAAAAAATCAATAACTCGTCAGTCTAGGCCAGATCTAAATTTGATAATTGACAACACCATTACACCAAATTTGACTGAAATTGCACATAAAAGTTGCAGATGAACTACCCAAGTGCAACTATGACTGCGACTACTAAAAATGCAACTAATACCTATGATAAGAAATAGTTCGTAAATGAAAGGTTTTGTCACAATAAATCGGCGGCTTGCGCATTTTTCATATCGCATCACTAAAAGATACCTGAGGATGTGCCACCAAAGCGATTGTGAAAGAACTCCTTTTCAAAAGGAAAATCAGCTCAAATTGCTTTCCTTCTTTTTGAAATAAGAGTAGGTCTTTTCTTGCCCAATTCATTTTTCGTTGCCTAATTAAACGGCATAGTTGAGACGTTAAAAGAACTGATGAGATCAACTGAGTAATCAAGGGAGGTTTGGGCCTAGGGTTGCCAATTTACATTTTTGATGGCATAATTCAATTCTGGCGCATCAGTAAGTTGTAATCCTGATTTTTCTTACGTCAAGCCAAGGCTGCACTTAAATTTGGGATTGGGTAACACCTCTACTTTTCAAGTTTTCTGGCAAGCTTGATTTAAGACTTGAGATTTGATCCCATCATTGGTTAAAACCTCCATATTTTAGGGCTATTTTTGCATTACGGATATATTTTTATATTCCAGTTAAATAAAATGGATATTTACCCCCAAATATGCCGAATATACGTAAAAAAGTACAATCTTTAGAGCAAGTATTTGCTAAAAGACAAAAGGATTGTGGCTTAAAGTAGAATCCTGCAAGATCCACTTCACCTTTTTTTATTTTTCCTATTTATTGATAAAGGAATGCAGAATTTCAAGTTTCCTTCTGATGTTAGGAAAATCTCGAAAATTAAACTCCGCTTTGGAGGTTCAATATTTTGAGTAGTTTTTTGGGGCGTTGGGATTATGCTTTGTTAGAATCACACCATTTCTAAGAGAAACGGGTCTGCAAATCTTTCTGCTTTAGAAGGAAAGAATTAGTGTTATTTTGTAACCTATAATTTCGTTATAACTGGCCGGCTAATCACAAATTTCAACGATATCGGGAGAAAGAAGGCTGAAAAATAGCTTCGCCTATAAATTTATCCATGGAGGTCTCAATTTAACTGGAGGTCTATCAAATTGTCGCCGCATACCCCGGTAGGCTTTGATCTCATTAGGAAACGGGGCTAAAACGATGAGTTAGGCCTTACCTTGGATCGGTTTTCAACCTCCATCCTGCTTAAGAGGTTACTGCGGATCATTTCCAGTCAATATAGTCCAATTTTCACGTAAATTGTTGTTTATAATTCAAGATGATTGACATTGGAATTCCAGGATTGTGTAGTAGTTGGCCCATTTTTCGCTCTGTAGTTAATAAAACACATCTGATTCACTTTCAAGGAGTGCTTGGATGTTTCTGGCAACCACTCACATCAAAAACATTTTGGAACTTTACACGAATTCTTGTCACTTGTGTTCTTTATTCGAACAAGTCAAATTTCATGGTTCGTCCATCTGTATCACCCGTTTATCTTAACCTAACTTGGACAGCTGAAAATGTTGAACAAAAGGAAAAAAAAAACCTGGTAGACAGGAATTCCTCCAGCTAAAGCTTAAAACTGGCCATATTCCTCCCTATAATTTCCAAATTCCTATGGCGAGGGAATTTGCTTGGCTTGGAGAGCGTGACCATGATTTTTTCAATTTCTGGTCGGGAGGTTGAGTTCTATGGTTTCTAAAATTTCCGTGATACTATTGACGTGCATTTGGCGGCGTCAAATATGTCCAGTGTAACGTCGTCCATGATTTATCTCAATGACATTTTTATGGAGGTTTCGACCATAAAAGTCATTGCATAGCAGATTGTACTCAATTACTACAATATGTCAATGACTTAGAGTTTGCAAAAAAAAAAATCGTCCAATTTAGACATAAACACGCAAACATGATAAACTATCTTACTCATTAAGAAACATTATAACGCGTTTAGTAAGTCCCATCAAGGGGAAGGACCTTACTGATTAAAATGTATTTGTACACAAAGCAAACAGTGAAGCTAGTTTTAAAGGGACTCAAGATTATTTTTTAATTTCTTGGTATTCAATTATTAATGCAGGTGATTATTTGGCTTTCTTTAATGCCTTTCGAATTTTTGGGCGGTTGTTCCGGGATATTACTCCAGTCCGTTTCGCACTCTGGTCCGTTTTTTTACTTTGGCACGTTTCACACACTGGCAAGGTTGCGATACTGGCCCGTTTTCTAATACTCTGACCCGTTTCGCACAACGGTTCGTTCCCACTGTGGCCCAAATCGCATTCAGGCCCATTTCCCATTCTTAAAAATTTCACACTCTTGCCTGTTTCCCACTCTTGAACTTTAGACCATATTTGGGCATAAAACTGCCATTGAAGGTGGTTTTAAACTGATTTAACATCCTTTTTTTTTATTTCTATGTACATAATTTCTAAATTTCCTGACTTTCTTTAGCACGTTTGGAATCTCTTTTGGTTGTCAGGGATTTTCATCCTGCTGTTTCCCACTTTAACCCGTATACCACTGGTGCCAGATTAAGGACTCCATTGAAAATGTCCACTTAAACACTGAGAGTAGGGTGGTTTAGGAGGTGAGGTAGAATCCAAAGGTGTTTTTCTCTTATTCAAACTGGCATGCTTACATGCTTGGAGTTTTCAACTCCACAGAGTTTAGGAGAAAAACTCATTGGGCCTAAGATGAGTCTGTACAGATTGGAGAAGTTAGTCAAGTTGGGACATTGAAAGCAGCGATGGGAAAAATCCAGATTGATCAAATTTCTGCCACTTTCTGCCACAATTGGCTGAAAATGGCAGAAAGTGACAAAAAATGGCCGAAATTGCTGGAAGGTGGTCAAAAACGGCCCCGGTGGTTAGAATGGCCAATTTTGATTCTATAAGATGTCAAAGACAAGAAGGATCACATGGGTTGGATAAGTTTTTCAAGTGTCCTTTGGTAAAAAGCATATTGGTATAGGGCTAGTCAAGTAAACGCGTTTATGGACAACTGACGTTACTCTATGGAGTAAAATCAAAGACAACATGCCCAGCCAAACCGCACTGCGCATGCTTTGGATTTTGACATTTTTTCCATTTTACATGCTTGTCTAGGCAACTAGCATTTGGGTATTGAGCCAATTTGATAGTGGGTTCACTGATTCACACCAAATATGCTCATTTAGTAGGGTTTTGTAATAAGACTAGCTCAAAATCACTCGATTATTGAAAATTCAATGGGCGAATGGTGCGAGTTGACTGATGTTTGTCTTAGTTCTCTCTCCCCAAAAATGCTCAAAATCAGGGTGCCGGTCCACATTTTACCTTGAATTTCCTTTACTTGCCATCCCCTATAGCATTGGCTGAAATCCAAAATCTTCCTTGAATATAGATACTTTTATTGTTTGATAGTTTGATTGAATTCATAACAGTATCAATAGACCAGTTGCAGTATCTAAGGCCTGGCCACAACAACTTCAGTCCTTTTCATCGTCATCAAAATGGTTATTGAATACGATATAACTTTTCCAAATGCAATTGTCGTCATTTTGACTTAGGAAGGTTAGGTCAATGGCAACCCTGACTCAGCGATGACGGTGCCACAATTCAAACTCGATCACACTCCAGTGACGTTTAGTGGTTGTATCTCACATTAGATGCAAAATACCCATACCAGCATGTCAAAGCTACATACAGGTAGGCTTAAAAATTGACGAAACTGATCATAAATAATAGAAAAAGATGATTTAGAATGCTATAAAGATTTCCATTTTTGCCATTTTCTGCCACTTATTTTGGACTAATTTCTGCCATTTTCTGCCACCAATTCTGCCACCATTTTTTACTAGGTGGTAGAAAATGGCTTTTTATGATTTCTCATCCCTGGTTGAAAGATCTTGAAGTCACAGATCAAGATGCTTTAGAGGCCATCAGGGACTGGAGGCTCCTAAGTTCTCCTGGTTAAGTTAAGGTGTGACATATCAGTTCCGAATGAGATGCTCACTGGTTCTTGCTCGTGTCTTCTCATACTTGATGCGTTGCATCTTGGATCAGGGTGTAAAGAGCTGTATACGAACTAAAGCATCGTCATGAGAGAACCACACCCTGATCCCAAAGAGGGACTCTATGCTCCAACATGTTGCGACAGACTTGGAACAGGCGCCGTAAGCGCATGCTCTTCTCTGTATATTAAGCCATGTTGATCTATGAATAAAAGAGGCAGTCTACGACTTACCACCGAGACCAACACTTGTTTCATTTCTAGGTAATACTTGGCGACCTTGATCTAGGTTGGCCAATACATGGCGACCGTGATCCGGGTCAACCAATACAGAGCCGTCAAAGTAAAAGAGCCTAGAACTTTATTCAAATATAGATATCCATATATTATTTGAAGACGGTAGATCCTTTATAGTCTCAAAATCATTGGTTAAATTCCGAAAAGTGCGGGTAAAATTGGCCTTGAAATAGTGATGGGAACGGCGGGCGGATTCCATGACTGAAACTTGGTTCCAGGTTGGCGATCACCTGGTGAAGGGTCACAGATTGAAGATTGACAGTCCATAAAAGTGGGAACAAACAAAAATCAGGATAACGTCCAAAATTGCACTAGGGACGCACTGAAGTCGAATGGCTTGCAGTTGTGGGTGTATCAGGTGAAAATAAAAACTGATTCGTACACCGACTGCGCCATGTAAAGAGCCTATAACTTTATTCAAACGGGAATGGCCGACAACGATAGCTGATCCCCATGGAATCAGGATGTCCAAGAGTCTGACTCCTTGCCTTCGTCTCCTCCACCTCATCCTTCATCTCAACGAGCTTCAGCGAATGTAAATGTCAGTAACTCGCCTATGGTGGTCACATGTGCTGCATCTAGTTCACCAACACTCTCCCCTGAGGCCTCTCTAGGTGGAATCGTTTTGGGCATTTTTTCGGCTGTTCCTGATACCGGAGCTGAAGCATCTTTACTATCACATGAAACTGCCTCTCATCTATTACTTCTAGATTCTCTCTCAACCATTCAGCACTAGTTCTCAGCGTTGATGGTTCGTCACTGAACATTATCGGATCAGTGGCTCTTGACCTTACAATTTTGGGCCATTTAAAGATCCACCGTTAACTTTTTCTTGTTTGCCGGGGTTAAATCCAGCAATTGCAGGTAGTCTCCAAAACAAGTTGGACGTAGTTCAGGGTAAGATTAAGGCCTCCATCGAATATGACCAATTACAAACTGAAAGTAAGGTGGTTCAGGAGGTCAGGTCGAATCCGAAGGCTTTTTTCTCGTATGCGAACTCTAAGAGAAAAATGAAACATTCTGTTGGCCCTTTTGAGGTTGATGAGGAAGCCATTAATAATGTAGATACTATGGCTAATATGCTTGGGAACAGTTCTCCGGTGTGTTTTCAACCCCACTGATTTCAGAAGCAACAGCTCATTGCTCTGAAGATGATTCTGTCGAGATTGACAAGGTCAGTCAAATTGAGCGTTTATATTAGAACATATAGAGCAGGTTATTGAGGGACTGGAGAACCATGAATCAGTCGATGTAGTTTATCTCGACTTTGCCAAGGCCTTTGACAAGGTAGATCATGGCCTTTTGTTGAATAGACTTCATGACATTGGGACCCAAGGCAAGGTTCTCAATTGGATAAGAAGCTTCATTCATGATAGGAAGCAAGTTGTTAAGGTTGAGGGATCCCTTAGTGACATACAGGATGTCAAGTCGGGTGTCCCTCAGGGCTCCATTTTGGGTCCTCTCCTTTTCATTATCTTCATTACTTCGCTGCAGAAGCTTGGTAGTAGTAATGTCAGTATCTCTTCTCATACTGATGATACAAAATGGCAATTGGCAGGAATGGTCCGGTTGTCTGTTAGAGGTCCTAGACCAAATTTATTCCTCGGTTGCTGCGAGTAACATGGCCTTGAATGGAATGAAATTCCGCTCAATGACCTTTGGGTCGACGCCATTAGACACTCCACTATAAGATGATGAAGAGCAGAGGACATTGAGCAGGTCTCATCCATGAAGGATTTAGGTGTAGTTTTCCAAGATTCCGTCGATTGTTCAGCCGCATCTTGAATATGCCTCTCCCATTTGGGCTCCAATGTGTTCAGCAGGTTTGCAAAAGGTCGAGCAGGTCCAAAGATGTTTTACTAGGAACATTGAGGATATGAGAGAGCTCTCGTATTGGGAGAGGTTAGAAAGGTTGGGATTGTACAGTATTCAGAGAAGGTACGAAAGGTATCTGATATTGTACGTTTTCATATGTATCATTTTAGCACGGTTACCCATCTGATTGAGCATTTAGAGCACGTCATTGAGGGACTGGAAAGGCGTGAGTCAGTTGATGTTGTCTATCATGATTTTGCCAAGGCCTTTGATAAAGTAGATCATGGCCTTTTGTTGAATAAACTTCATAAGATTGGGATCCAAGGCAAGGTTCTCAATTGGTAAGAAGCTTCATTCAGGATAGGAAGCAAATTGCTAAGGTCGAGGGATCCCCTAGTGACATACATGATGTCAAGTCAGGTGTTCCCCAGGGTTCAATCTTAGGGCCCCTCCTGTTTACAATATTCGTTGCCCCGCTTCACAAGCTTAGTATTACTACCATTCTCTCTTCTTATGCTGATGATACAAAGTTATTTTCTGGTAGCAATGGACAAGATTCCATTAGCCTTGCGAAGGACCTAGAAATAATCTATTCTTGGGTTACTAAGAGTAATGTGGCCCTGAACGGAATGAAATTCCGCTTAATGACCTTCGGGTCAACTCCTTTAAATACTCCACTCGTAGATAACGGAGGTAAAGATATTGAGCAGGTCTCATCTATGAACGATTTGGGTATAGTCCTCCAAAATAATGGAAAGTTCGATGAGCATATCCAGTTGAAGGTGGGTAAAGCTTTTCAAACATGTGGTTGGATATATCGCACGTTTAAGTCCAGAGATAGCATCACGATGCTAACTCTGTACAAGTCGATTGTCCAGCCACATCTTCAATACGCCTCACCCATTTGGGCTCCAATGAGTTCAGCAGGTTTGCAAAAGGTCGAGCACAGTCCAAAGATGTTTCACTAGGAACATCACAGGAATGAGAGAGCTCTCGTATTGGGAAAGGTTAGAAAATTGGGACTGTGCAGTGTTCAGAGAAGGTACGAAAGGTATCTGATACTGTACGTCTTCAAAAGTATCCATGAGCTTTGTCCCAACCCAGGGTTTAGGGTCAACTCTAGTGACCGTAGAGGCTGAACGTGCGTTTTGAGAGCACCTTCAAGCCTTCGAGAATCCAGGCTAGTTCGAACAATGAAGTCCACATCTCTTCTTTCTCGGGCTCCTTCATTGTTTAATTTTCTTCTCTTTTATATTTGTAGGGAATACGTAGGCCTTGTTGATCCGGTAGCATCTTGCAAGTCAGACTTTGACAAATTTTTATATGGCATTCCAGATCAACCCTACATTCAAGGACTAGCTCGGTCTGCCAACTCCAATTCATTGGTAGACCAAATATCATATAAAGATTTAAAATCAATAAATGGACGAATTATAACCTTTCATTTTGATAGTACCGGGGATTACATTCCCTGTAGCGGTTAGAAAAGCCCGTGAAAAAAACAAACCAAACCAAAAAAAAATCAAAGGAGCCTACTTGTCTTTGAATGCGTGTCGTTCCTTATCTTTGGTTTCCGAATCATTGCCTAAGGTCGTACGTGGAATCCAAAAGGACATCAATGTATGGTTACAGTCGTTGCCTTCATCTCCGGATAACATTACTGTATCCAAGATCGAATCGAGACTGAGAGAGTTTTATTCCGATGTTTTTAATGTGGATATTACGCTTCCTGTTATTAGAGATGACGGTGTGGGAGAATCAATGATGACCGACCTCAAACCAGAAGCTCGCCCTCACCACATTTACACTGCTCGCCCCGTTCCTTTTTCTTATCGCGATGACACTAAAGCAGAACTTGAGCGAATGGCAAAAGAAGTCATCATTGAACATTGTGGTGATCGTGCGACTGATTGCTGCCATCCGATGGTAGTAGTCCCCAAAAAGGATGGTAGTGTTCGGATCTGTGCTGACTTGACTGCTTTGAATAAACAGGTCTGTAGACCTGTCCACCATGTTCCAACCCCACATGCGGCAGTATCATCCGTAGACCCAAAATCCCGCTATTTCACCACCATGGATGCCAAATCTGGGTATTGGCAAATGTTACTTCACCCCGATTGTCGTGAACTCACACCGTTCCTTACTCCATGGGGAAAATTTCAATATGTTCGTGCTCCCATGGGGTTCATCGCCACGGGAGATGCATATTGTCTCCGTGGAGACATCGCACTTCAAGGAATTAAAAGAGTAGTCAAAGTAGTTGACGACATCCTGATTCACTCGGAGTCATTTGCCGAACATATTGCCACTGTCTGCTCTGTTCTTGATCGTTGTCGTCATCATGACATCACAATTAATCCTAAGAAACTAGCCATGGTGAGAAGGGAAGTCAAGTTCGCGGGATTCATAGTTCACTCTGGTGGTTTCAAGGCAGACCCAGCCAAAGTTCAGGCGATAGCAAAGTTCCCACTCCCTCAAACCCGTTCAGAACTGCGAAGTTTCTTCGGTTTAGTTAATCAGTTGGGCCATTTTTCTTCAGAACTGCGAAGTTTCTTCGGTTTAGTTAATCAGTTGGGCCATTTTTCAAACCAGATCTCCAATGCTACATCGCCATTACGTGCTCTTTTGAGCGCTGCCACGCCTTTCCATTGGAACAAGGATTTCGATCAAGCTTTCGAATTAGTCGAAGCCGAACTAGCATCGCCATCATCCCTTTATCAATTCGACCCCTCCCTCCCTATTGAACCTCACACAGATGCATCAAGACGCGGACTTGGGTATTTGCTTCTCCAACGTGACCCAAACAAGCAACCGCTCTTGATCCAATGCGGCTCCAGATTATTTCAAGATCCAGAAACCAGATATGCCATGGTCGAGCTCGAAGCCTTGGCAGTCGTCTGGGCCGTTCGCAAATGCCGTCTTTACCTTTGGGGGAATCTATTTCACGTTTTCACGGACCATAACCCATTAGTATCGCTCTTGGGCCAAAAATGTATGGCATTTGTTGAGAATCTTCACATTCAAAATTATCTCTGCAAACTGGGTGGCTATATTCACACCATTTCATGGAAAAAGGGTAGCACCCATTGCTTACCTGACGCACTTTCTCGATCACCAGTCAGCAATCCCGAACTTGAGGACCTTGCCCTACACGAGGATTCCAAAACAATGATTATTGCTTCAACTAAGGATTCTTCGTCTCTTGCTATGGAAGCACTACGATCTGCAGCTCTTGGAGATCCAGATTACGTCGCTATACATGATGCAATTTTGCACGGACACGACCGGATCCCACCATTCAAGACTCTATGGCCAAATATGTCTGTAAGTAATGGATTGATCCTACTTGGTCATCGGGTAGTTGTGCCATCCACCCATCGGCGCGAAATCCTTTCCCAATTGCATTCTTCACATCAAGGCATCGAAGCAACAAAACGTTTGGCCAGACAATCAGTGTCCTGGCCGGGAATCACTTCCGATATTCGCTCTACAGTTGAATCTTGCTACAAATGCCAAGAGATACGCCCATCTCTCCCAACTCTTCCGCCTTGCTCTGATGACCTTCCGCTACATGCCATGGATGAAATTGCCATGGACTTGTTTGAAGTTGGAGGAAAACACTTTCTCGCTGTGGCCGATCGTTATTGTGGATTTCCCTGGATTTATCAATGGCCGAAGTCACCTGATTCTTCTGCTGTTACGCGGGTGTGTCGGCAAATATTTTTAGTCTTCGGTTTCCCTCTCATCATTCGCAGTGATAACGAGCCTCAGTTTTCGTCTTCCTCTTTCTCTTCTTGGTGCCAAACTTGGGGTATCAATTAAAAGTTTCCATCCTCTCTGAAAGTAGCTCATGTTGTTCCAATTTTCAAAGGGGGAGATAAGTCACTCCCCAGTAACTACAGGCCAATTTCTCTCACTTCGAATATTGCTAAGGTATGTGAGAAGATCATGAAGTCCAAAATTGTAGAGTTTCTTGAAGTCCATGAAGTCCTTACTCCTCGTGAGCATGAGCTCCGAGCGCATTTTAGTACTGTAACCCAACTGATTGAACATATGGAGCAGGTTATTGAGGGACTAGAGAGACGTTAGTCATTAGATGTTGTCTATCTTAGTAGATAGTAAAGGGGTATTCTAATTCCACCATTTTTTCGGCAAATTTTCATCTTCATCATGGTTCATATTTTACGTCAACCACATTCAGGTACCCTCCCTAATTTCCAAACAGGTTATGGTTGATTTTTTTCTTTCATCCACAACAACATCCCACCTTGACTTTCAACCCAAGTATGGCTAAATTTAATTTGATCCGAACACGGTTAAAACTTGTTTTTAACCCTACTATGGGTCGAAAGACTAGTTTTGAACATTAATATGGTGGTACATAATCAACCCTAAATAAGGTTAAAAACCCAAACTTGGTAAACAATCATCACCTATATTTTGATTTGGAAAACCTTTACATCAATGTCATTCAGGCACGTAGTCTCGTTCAACGAGACTTCTTTTCTTGCACCCTTCAACAGCTAAAGCAGATTCTTGCTTTGCTCACAAATATCTTCTAGTTAAGTTAGTTTATAAAAAAGTAAAAATGTATGAACACACTTTCTCTCGATGTCAAATTAGACGACCTAAACTTTGCAGAGAACCAAGCACTTTTTTTCGTCTGTTTCTGTCTTGATGCTTCGTTCCGATCCAAGTTGAGGCCACACTATCAGATAAACTGATCGCTGTCCATTATAGTGAGCTCTTACAACGTTGAACGCCCGTTGGATGGTGAAGTTGCGATCGAGGATATGACGACGTCCGTAACAATCGTCAAAACACAATCTGAATTGGGCAACACAATGTCCAAAATATTGCCAAATAAAAGCGCTAATTGCGGCCCGGCATTCAGCTTCGTTCTGCGTCAAGTCCAGTGTGAAAAAAAAATTTTGATTGTCCATGTACTGGATATTGTTTACTAGTGGGAGAGGCATGTCAATTGCATAAAACATTCAAATTCATATTGCACAAGCAGAAATGTCTAAAACTGTTGGAAACTGTTGAAAACAGTCATGCCCACTCAAGCGACTCAATTTTCTTTGTCCATTTGTTATTGTTTATTTCTCCCCAAGGACAACCAGTGTTGCCAGATGAGATGCGTCCCAGTGTTACTAAAAACAACGCCCAATTTTAAGTCCAACCTTTTTAGCAGAAGCAGGCTCAAAGCCGTTTATTGATCCATTGATGGCCCAAAAAAGTTTAATAATAACGTGATTTCGGTAGTTTTTACCTTTCAAATTGCTTGAATGCGTTGAACGGATCGAAAGAAGTTTAGAAATTACAACAATGATGGATTCTAAACATCTTTGATTTGACTAACTCTGCAAGCATGGCAAAATATCTCACCAGAAATGCCCCACCTTCTCGATTTTCCGGATATCCCTACGAGTTGCATGTTCATCCAGATTTCAGCATGATATGGTACGATTTATGATGACCCCTAAAATGGTTTTTAAATTCGCCCAAAATTACGCCCAGTTTGAAAATACGTCCAAGCAAGCACATTTTTTGGTACCCGTCACCTTCAAAACTCGCCCAATCGAAGTAGTTACGCCCAATCTGACAACACTGAACTCAAAAATCAGCTCCTTAATTCCTGCAACTAGGCCGAGGAAGTAGTTTGCTCAAATAATTGTATCCATCTGAACATTTCTTTAAAAGAGCTTATATTGACTAAAATTTAAAAATGAAAGCATTTTATTTGGAAATATGTTCGTTTTAGGCTCTCATTGTGCCAGTGCTTATTTTTTTATTTTATTACTTTTTACTTGATTACTTACTACTTTATTGTATTCCTTGGCTCACCACCTTCATTCGTCTTTCTTGCCTCTGCCCATAACATGCCCATAACCCGATTATCAACGATTGAAGCTCCTTATTGTCAATGGATTTCCTCAGAAAAAATCAGATTTACCTGAAACCCTACAACCGGATTGGACGATGCGAGAGCATCTCACCGTCCAAGATGGCGTCTCTAACCTATTTTTTACAGACAAACGATTCCGTTTAAGAGGTAGCGCAAGTGTCTGTTATCGTTCCGAAGAAACCTTGTTTCGTTGGGATTAGGGTCCTGTATTCTAAACACAGGGGACTAGTTGGGACCAAATACAACAAGTCCCCCAAAGCAATGTCAGTTCATGGAAACCTATGATTGAAAAGAAATGATCAAGATCAATTGTGGTCGAAGTAAATACTTCAGTCAACTGTATTACTAAAGAAGGTGAAAAATACTCGAAGGCTGAATTACATACGTTAAAATCGTTAAAATCTTGTCAAAAAGCGTTAACAATATACATCAGAAGGATAGGGTGTGACGCAAAACCACCGGAAGTATCCGAAGTAATGAAGAAAATATCGAACCAAAGGAAGCTTCGGATGAAAGAGGATTTAGAGAGTATTAAGTGACGTGTGATCTCGCCTGGGTTTCTTGGTGGGGGAAAAATGATCTGTTTTGGGGCTGATGGACTCTTTTTCGATCCAATTAGGCGAAGCAAAATGGATTGAGATTGATGTACGATAAGTTAATTAGATAAAGGCTTCGCTACAAATTTTAAATCTCTTTCCGTTCTTTCCAACCAGAGGTTTTTTATTTCCAGGAACAAAATATTACTAAAGGAGCAAATTTCCCTAAGTATCTCATCTTTGAGAGCACCGCTACAAAGATGGAATATCCATCTATTGAGTTTTGTTTGTTTTTTCGGAGTCACATGACAGCTCTCTCGCTCGGCCTGCATCTGATGATACGGTACCCAAGCAAGCCTCCATCTATTGAGTATGAAAGGATAAGAGTTTTCTAACGGTATATGGGCGCTTTGAGCTCCTTCATCACAAACAACTTGGGACAATAATTATTACTTCACCCTCAGGAATGCTCTCACTTTCGCCCGTTTAAGCTCTTCAGGCAGCAACTTATGCTGTAATTTAAATGCTGCAAAGAAGCTTGGACTCAGCAAACCTGGGTTCGAACCAGGATTTGCTAATTGGAAACCTGATAATCTACCAATACGGTGCCGCAGCTAGCAATTATGGTCATATAGCATCCCCTCCCCATCATACAATTGCGATTTTCCTCAGTGGAAGGATCGGATTCAATGGAAGTATAGTCGAATTATAGTAACTCAATTCACTCGCACAACCTCTTAAACGGAATCCGTTGTCTGTAAAAAATAGGTTAGAGATGGCGTCGTGCTAAAGGGCCCAGACTCATAATCGCACGCTCATTAAGGAGGCACGTTCTTGACCAGATTCACTCCTCTCACCAAGGCATAGAAAACCTAGTAACTAGAATGCTCAAGCTCCACAGGAGTTGTACTGGATGAGCATGATTCCAGGTCAGCTGACGCTGGGTGGCAAGTGACAATCACTCTTCGTGAAATCTCCCTTTAGGCAAGTTTACTCATTCCCATGAATTGTTCGTTAGTCTTGCTTTCTTTTACTTTCTTGTGATTCTTACAAATATGCATGTAGAAAAAGCGGTAGGATAATAAAAACATGCCTTTTGGGCATAACACGCGTAACATGTTCAAAAGATTGGGACATTAGCAGAACAAATCACATATTCCATTAATTGCCCTTGTTTAGCAACGCATCTCGAACGTGCAACATGATGTAACTGAAATTACAAAGCAGTGATGAGGCATTCAGAATTTTGTTTCTATCTCCCAACAATTTGCTTCAATGTGGGCGACGTGATTATACCTTTACGTAATCAAGATAATTCCGACACCTCTTGAGGTCAGCCTGAACCCAAGCTTGTTCCTTGGGTTTCAGTTAAGTGTTTTCATCACATGGATGAAAATTGCAATTGGAGCCCCATCATAGCCCCTTCAACGTTTCGGTGTTAAAATTGTGGTCGGACAGCTTTCTCTAACCCGTTTCTTGAAGGGTGCTAGAGGAGAGCAATTGCTCGGCAAGGGGTCGTATTAGGAGTTTCAGCTCAGAATTTGCACGCACCGTCAACGATTCAGATTTGTACCATAGTTGCCTTAGGAATTTTGACTACGAACGGAACTTTTTGACAACCAGCGACAGCTGAAACGAAAACATGCAATCGCAGCGCCCTTGATCAATCTATTCATGGAGTTATCTATGCACCAAGGACAGGAAAGAACAAAACAGCGAGCAAGACAAATTGTATTCTGACCAGGATTGAATAATGATATCGACAATGTGGTCTGGAGCTGTGAAAAATGCCGCAAGCATCAGGCCTTTACCCAATGAACCTTTGGAGTCTGATCCGTTTCCACAGATAAAATTCCAATGCACAAGCTCCGATCTCTTGAACCACTACGGAAAAAATACATTGTCTATGTTGATAGATTGTCAGGTTGGGCGTGCATCGGTAATCTCGGCCATAGTGTGTCTTTCTACGACCGTTATCAATTTCATTCGTCAGAAATTTTCGGAGTTGGGTGTCCCACATAAGTTAATAACGGACGGTGGACCGCAATTCTCCGGCCGAAAGTTTCGCCAGTTCTGTGAGAGATGGCAAATTGCCCATGAAATGTCTACTCCGCACTTTCCTCAATCAAATGGTCAAGGAGAGAACGCCGTTAAAGCTGTGAAAAACTTTGATCAAGAAAACTACCCTCAACGGAGACTTAGAATGGAGGAATACGCCTCGTTTCAATGGCAAAAACCCTTCGGAGATCCTCTACGGCCGACCAATGCTTTCATTTGTTTTTTGCCCACTCCAAAACTTTTAGTCTCAAATGGACTGATCTCGCTAAAACCCTGGATAATCCCAAACTGATTCAAAATCGAGATAAAGTGCACGCACATTACAATTCTTCTGCTCGAACTCTTCGTCCCTCACGAATTGGGGATTTTGTTGACATCCAAGATCCAAAATCGAAATTATGGCAACTCCAGGGTACTGTCGTTGCGTTTGGCAGTCGCAGAGATTACTACGTGAAGCTTCGAAGCGGACGCGTTTTCTGGAGAAACCGCAGATTTCTTCGCCCAAGAATCTCTCCCTCCGGCGCCAACATCACCCCAACTCACACTCCAACCCCGACGAATATACCTCTTCCTCAAACCACATTTCCTTTAAGAAGAAGCTTTTGAGACAGAACCCAAGTCAAACCCTTCAATATTAGCACAACCAACACCAAAAGCTATGATTAATGGTTAAGAATGAAACGTTATTTGTGTCAAATGAATGTTATTTTAACTCGGAAGGGAGATGATGTGATATTTTTTTTAAATCTATTTTTTGGTTTGGTTTTTCACGGGCTTTTCTAACCGCTACAGGGAATGTAATCCCCAGTACTATTGAAATGAAAGGCTATAATTCGTCTATTTATTGCCTTTCAATCTTTATATGATACTTGGTCTACCAAAGAATTTGAGTTGGCAGACCGAGCTAGTCCTTGAATGTAGGGTTGATCTGGAATGCTATCTAAAAAATTGTCCAAGTCTGACTTGAAAGATGCTACCGGATCAACAAGGCCTACGTATTCCTTACGGATATTAGAGGGAAGCAAATTAAACAATGAAGGAGGCCGAGAAAGAAGAGATGTGGACTTCATTGTTCGAACCAGCCTGGATTCTCGAGGGCTTGAAGGTGCTCTCAAAACGCACATGAAGCCTCTACGGTCACTAGAATTGACCCTAAATCCTGGGTTGGGACAAAGCTTATGGATACTCTTGAAGACGTACAGTATCAGATACCTTTCGCACCTTCTCTGAACACTGTACAGTCCCAACTTTTCTAGCCTCTCCCAATATGAGAGCTCTCTGATATCCTCAATGTTCCTAGTAAAACATCTTTGGACCTGCTCGACCTTTTGCAAACCTGCTGAACTCATTGGAGCCCAAATGGGTGAAGCATATTCAATTTGTGGCTGGACAATCGACTTGTACAGAGTTAGCATCTGATATGATATGATATATGATGTGATATGATACCGTCACACTGAAGAGAACAGTGAACAATGAGTTTTTACCCATCTCGGAATAAACAGACTGATTCCACACTCAATTGAATAACGCAACAGTAGGGTCTTTGCTGAAGCTATCCTCCCTCCGTCGACGAGGACAGAAGTTTTTAACTTGGAGCTCGTGGAGAAAAAACATAGTTTGAACCTCTCCAAGGAGAAACCACTTGCCTTTTCTAAGTGCTTGGAATTTGCCATTGTTGTGGTGCCAATAAGTGTGGAACTGTCTCGAAGGACAGAGATCGTCATCGTATGGGAGTAGGAAACCCAGGAAGCCGTTTAGAAGAGCAAGAGGACTTGTGATGTGCAAAGTCTGAGTACAACACTCACTTCGGCACTCTGTTAGTGAACCTTCAATCCCGTCGAGTGGACGTCATCTTAGCATCTCTGTTGGACCATCTCGCCAGACATTAAACAATAATTATCAAGTCATTGATTTCATATGTGTATATTCCCTTTTGCAATGATCAAACTATTCCCCCACTTTCTTAACGGAGCAAGGCAGCTGATAGGCGGTGTGTTTTGATGAATAAAGTAGATTGAGCTGTATAGTTTGCCTTGAAGAGTAACCTAGACTTCCCAGACGACCGAGATCGTTCTGGCATTGTAGGGAGTAGGGTAGGTAGAGAGATGGGTTAGTTATTGCCATTTGAATGTGTTAGAGACACATCTTGCTTTTCACCGGCACGTATTTAGGCCTAAAAGAGGTGGGGATTAAAAAGGGAAGGCGTAGTGTTTGGGTTAGCAGGGGTGCCGTTCGGTACACCTGCTTATCAATTCTACAACTGACATGTGTTCAGGGCATCCTGAGTGATGTCTATCATCCACTCTTCTGGGTTGGTACTTCTTGCACTAATTTCTTCGCACTATAAATTTGGCAAGCATGCACTTCCCGCCACAACATGGGATTGTTGCCTCCTCTGACAGTTCTCGAGGGACCATCCTTCACTCCCAAACGAAAACAGCTCTGGCCAATGGTGTTTCACAACAGATAAAAGGTACAAAATAGAGAAAATATCCTTCTACTTAAAAAAGCAATTATGGGATTACATTCCTTCTACCGTTTATAATAGCCCGTAAAAAACCTAACAAAAAACAAAAAAAAAGGAAGAAACATATTCTAATTTGCTTCAAAAGGGCAAACTATTTAAAAAAAGATAATTTATTATTTAAATAGAAAAAATTCTTAGTCCCTGTGCAAATGAACTAAACAGACGTTTACAAGTTGCAAGGCTCCAAGAGTTAAAAGAGCAATAATCATTGATATATCTGTCCGGTGAATCTCATCATAAAATTGAATATAAATGTGTTTAGTGCCTCACTTACGTAAAGAATAAGTAGTTCATTCGTAGTTGCTTTCCAATCACTCAAATGTTTGGAAATGTAAGAGAATGAAAAACATGATGTAAGTGGTTGCTGAGCGTTACTTACGAAAGTGGTTCTGGTTTAATTCATATAAAACTGTTGCAATTCGTGTCAAAAGCAATCAGAACAACAGTAAAAATATAACTAACACCTTTTTAATACAATTTAGTTGCTATTTTCCAAAATTAGAGTTTGATTTGAGAAATGCTTATCGTGAGTTCGAATTTCGCGCTATGAAACGTCGCACGAAATGATGGCCGTCTCAAGTTGCATTGCCACCTTGAACTACCGTAAATCCAAACATTGATGGTGCTATTCAGTGTCGAAGGTTTTCTTGCATAAATTTTATGTAAGTAGCAGGACTGCAATAAAACTTGGATGATGCATTCTTTTGAATACTTGCCTCCCTTTCTGATGCAGATTTGTTAGCGATTGCATCATCCAAAAGTATATAAACCCCCTTACTGGGTGAAAGCCCTTCAACCATGGTGAAATGGCACAACATCAAGATGCTGGGTCGGTCTGTGGGGTGTGGCTGTCGGCATGATTCGAGCTGAAATGACACAGAAGGCTGTCTCCGAGAGTCTGATGATCCTTTTGCGAAGCGGGGAGAACTAGTGGCAACGAGCAAAGGCTGGCGAATCACTGCAAAACCAACCTAGCCGTGGAAGGTAGCCAACGATCTCCAGTGATGCTAAGCTCGTCATCGCCAAATCTCTAACAGAGAAGCGACAAAGTACTCAAAAGCTGGAACAAAGGCTGACCGCAAAATGATACCCAGTGTCTAAGTCCTCTGTCCACAAATATTTGCCGAAACACTCAACGCTCAACTGTACAAACCCCGACCGCAACATAAGCTAGGCGAGGCACAGCGAAAGGCACGTCTTCAATTCTGCAAGCATGCGAAGCACCAGCAACCTTGAACCAAACAACGTTCAAAATCTGAAAAATTCTTGGAGAAAGATCTCGCCAGACGTTTTGGATAAAATATATACTACCGGAATGCCTAAACGCAATCTAAAATGCATTCGACGGGAAGGTCGTCATATTGGGAAATAAATCATAGTTTATACTTCTAAGTATGATTGATTCATTTAATAGTTATGTTGAATTTTAAAGATCGCCATCAATTATTGGACATACTGGGGTACTGCAAGCAATGATTTGTCATATACTCCAACCCTTGCTTAGTAGGATGGAATTTGTAAGAGTATGTTTGCTTTTGTGGTCTTATTTCTTATTTATTGGAAAGTAAAAGTTGGTTCGTCAATTTGGAAATGTCGGGAACAAACGTGGAATGAAATCGGTCAACGAACCTCTGATTATTTCAGACAAATAATGTTAGTGACATTCATGAAAAGTTCACATCCATACCCATATATATTTTAGAGTTTTCAGGATCCCCTCGTCAGAGTGTTAAACGATGCATTATGAATTACTGAACATGTATCCAAGGGACCCATATAGACTAGATGGATTTCTTCTATGCCACGTATCAAATCCATCAGGTGGTCCAAATCTATAGGGATGAGGTAACATGCAGGATGCGACAGTTGTATACTATGGCATGTGATAATAAGGGGTCGAGAAAATATCTAATCCTTTCAGACAAAATATCACATTCTATTGTCTAGAAAATGGGGCCAAATATGATATCCTTTTTTCTCCAATATTTGATATTTGACATATGTAAATATCAATGTCTCGTATCTTTTCCTTTCTATTCAAATGAATATGTAGTCGAAAGGTGAAACATTGCAAAGTAAATATTCTTAGGAAATTGTCTTAGAAAGTGCATTGAGTACGTAAGGAGTGGAGTAGAAAGCTCGGTCCAAGATCGAACGTCTTCTAGCGAGGTTTTGTAGAGCTATGCGTTACCTCGTGATCCAACATTCCTGCTCAGAGGGAGCTCAATGAATTCTATTTTCATGTTCAAGCACTTGATTAGGAGGTAACGCAGAACTGAAAAGTCTTCTAGCGAGGTTTCAAAGAGCTTTCCTCTCCACTACTGACGTACTCCATGGTAAAATAAGCCATGAACCAGCCATTTGCAAGGTGGGATCTTAGAATGCCATTAGGTATGCAGCCGAGTTTAGAATGTACAACTTTGCAATTTTATTGTAGGAGGGGTTAAAGAATAGATCATTGTAAATACACGCTGGAAATTGAGATTGAACATTCATTCAAATATGATTGATCCCTCTAATGTTGGAGTATCATGAGAATGACGAGGTTTTCTTGTCCAATAGCTCATGAAATAACTAAAAACTCCACACTTTGCTTGTATAGCTTTAGATTACTATCCAGCACGTCTTCCATTGCAGATTGATTCACGACAGCAAAATATATTTCTCTTTCAATTGTCCATGACGTAGACTTGAACAGTTGAACAAATGATCATTGTTTTTCTAAGGCGAAAACTAAATGGCTTGGTATTTTTTGTATCTCTCTAGCCCCCTACAAAATTGAAACTCGCCTTCATCCCCATTCAAGTTGGTTATCTTCAGACCGCAACAAAAATGTGGCTCGTATGGGTTGCACTAAACAGCTTGTTCCTATTACCTCTGTTCAGCTCTTGCCGTACATTAATGGTCAAACCGTTAATCTTCTGGAATTTATGTACAAAGTGAAGACAACATATTTTGTCCGAGTTTAGAATACAATGGAGTCCTCTTATATAGTCGCCCTCGGGACCGTCGATACTTGACGATATATCCGGATGTTCTTGTCAGGTGCAAAACGACGTTAGATACGCGAATAAATACGAGTGTTTAAATGATATATATATATAACTCAAGGAAGCTCCAATTTTTGTAACTTTGTTATAACTTTCAAGGAAACTACGAGTATCAAGGAAGGTTTTGGAGGCACATTCAAACTCAGGACCAAGTTGAATTCGGCGTGGGTTGCAGTCAAAAAAACAGACAATAAGGAGGGTGATCAGATTTTTCTGTGTTCTGTTTCTGTTTTTGCTATGCTATCAAATTGATAAGAAAAGTGATTATTTTTTATTCCACGCTACAAGCTGGTTCAGATGTGCTGTGTAATCAGAAACGAAGGAATTTTCATGGCAAAAATAGGTTGCGTAAAAGAATTGTGCATAAGAATTTGCCTCAAAATGACAATACATTCGGAGTGAGGCGAACTTGTAAGCCGTATAATTCGTATAAAAAACTGTAAAAATGAATCCCAGCGAACATTAGAGGGCAGCAAATTGTACTATGAAGGAGTCCGAAAAAGAAGAGAAGAGGACTTCATTGTTTGAACTAGCGTGGGTTCTCGAGATGCTCTCAAAACGCACGTTCAGCCTCTACAGTCACTAGAATTGACCCTTTATCCTGGGCTGGGACAAAGGTCTTGATTTTACAGTACAGTATCAGATACCTTTCTTACCTTCTCTGAACACTACACAGTCCCAACTTTTTTAGTCTCTCCCAATAAGAGAGCTCTCTCATTCCTGTGATGATCCCAGTCAAACATCTTTGGACTTGTTCGACCTTTGGCAAACCTGCTGAACTCATTGGAGCCCAAATGGGTAAAGCATATTCAAGATGTGGCTGAACAATCGACTTGTACAGAGTTAGCATCGTGATACTATCTCTGGACTTCAACGTGCGATATACCCAACCACACATTTGAAAAGCTTTACCCACCTTCAACTGGATATGCTCATCGCACTTTCCATTATTTTGGAGGACTATACCCAAATCTTTCATAGATGAGACCTGCTCAATATCTTTACTTCCATTATCTACGAGTGGAGTATTTAAAGGAGTTGACCCGAAGGTCATTAAGCGGAATTTCATTCCGTTCAGGGCCACATTACTCTTAGTAACCCAAGAATAGATTATTTCTAGGTCCTTGGCAAGGCTACTGGAATCTTGGCCATTCCTACCATAAACTAACTTTGTATCGTCAGCATAAGAAGTGAGAATGGCAGTAATACTAAGCTTTTGAAGCGGGGCAGAATATTATAAATAGGAGGAGCCCTAAGATCGAACCCTGGGGAACAACTGACTTGACATCATGTATGCCACTGTGGGATCCCTCAACCTTAACCAATTGCTTCCTACCAGAAATGAAACTTTTTAACCAATTGAGAACCTTGCCATGGATCCCAATCTGATGGAGCCTGTTATCTAAAAGACCATGATCTACCTTGTCAAAGGCCTTGGCAAAGTCGAGATAAACTACATCAACTGATTCATGGCTCTCTAGTCCCTCAACAACCTGCTCAATATGATCAATCAGTTAGGTAACCGTGCTAAAATGTGCTAAAATGTGCTTCGATATATCGAACCACGCATTTGAAAAGCTTTACCCACCTTCAACTGGATATGCTCATCGAACTTTCCATTATTTTGGAGGACTACACCTAAATCCTTCATGGATGAGACCTGCTCAATATGTTTACCTCCATTATCTAATCTACGAGTGGAGCATTCAAAGGAGTTGAACCCGAAGGTCATTGAGCGGAATTTCATTCTATTCAATGCCATATTACTTCCAGCAAACCAAGAGTAGATTTGGTCTAGGACCTCTACCAGACTACCGGTATTCTGACAATTCCTACCAACTACCAATTTTGTATCATCAGCGTAGGAAGAGTTACTGACATTACTACTAACAAGCTTCTGAAGCGGAGCAATGAAGATAATGAAAAGGAGAGGACCTAAAATAGAGGGATGAGGCAATGCTGCCAGATGGCGGCGCTGAAAGAAAGCTTTCAGAGTTGAAACACTTTTTCTGTCATAGATCCTGCGATGTTTGAACGTGGACAGTAATTTTTGGCAGATGCCAGTTTACTCACATTTTTATGTGTGAAAGACGTTCAAACAGTAAACCTCTACGTCCACTAAAAACTATTAACCATAGTTTTGCTTTTTGAGATGCAATGTTTCCAAGTCGTTGGATTGTGAAATCCACAGAGTAGGGTAAAATATCTGCAACTCTGCTAATTTATGCTCCACAATTTTATAATATCTGGTTATAATAGTCCATGATGAAAGCAAATTATTTATATGACACGAATAGTTAAGGGAAGGCCAATAAATTCAACTCATACCTAAAAGCATCTGCTTGTACATTGAAGTCCCCTAGAATACTAAAAGAATATCTGCCGTTGTTCTGGCCTTTTTTAAATATCCCGTGTCCCTATCTGATTGCTCCGCACCATAAATGAAACTCCTTAAGTAATCAAGAAACTTACTATTGAATCCAGTCTCATGGAGCTATTCAACTAAATGCAAAGTAGACACAGACCAAATTGACTGACTCATGGCTCTCTAGTGTCTCAATAATACGTATGTTCTATATGCTCAACAAGTTTGGCAACCGTGCTAAAATGTGCTCGGAACCCTTTGCTGGCTAGAAGGAAAGACATCATGGACTTTAAAAAACTCTGTAATTTTAAACTTCATGACTTTATCAACCACCTTCGCAATATTCCAAGTGAAAGAAATCGGCCAATAATTACTTGGGAGCGATTTGACTTCTCCTTTGAAACTTGGAATTGGGTGAGCTAACTTTGCTGAAGAGGGAAACTTGACCTGATCCAAGGTGCACCTCATCATGAACGAAAAAACAAGAGCAAGAACCAGTGAGCATTTCATCAGAAACTGAGATGTCAAACAATCAGGACCAGGAGGACTTGAAAGCCTCTAGTCCCTGATGGCCTGTAAAGCATCTACATTTGTGACTACACGTATCCCATACCTAAAGATCGAGTAAAAGCCTATATATACTCAAGCCTTAGATTTTAACTTGCTCAAATATGAAATTCAATTTAAAAAAATCTGAAATGGGCGGGTTAATGCTTTCATAAAAATAGGTTGTGTGACTTTCAACACGTTTCTTCCCACCACTATTTTTTTATCTTCCGCGATTTCTTTGTTTTATTGCTGTCAATGATCATTCCTTATTTGTTCGTCTTGCGAGACAGATCATCCAATTATCGTCCAGAAATGAAGTTTATTGTAAAGTGTCTTCACTTGTCTGGTTCACGAATTCGCTTCGCCAACTCATTCAATTAATGCAAATATGAAACTCGGCACCGTTGCCGTTCACTGTTCTGTCGGCGAATAAGCTAATTACGAGTTCATAGGTAGAGAAATCACGGGTCTTGTCTCCACTAATCATGCCGCAATATTTCAAGGTATGTCCTCTTGGATCTCGATCGTCTGGGTCAGGTCCGTCGCTTTGTTCTTGTTCATCGTCTACGGGATAAATTGTTACACCATCCAAGCAGTTTTCATCCTTATTTGGTTCTTGGAGCTCAAACCCTTCACTTTTGACGGTCACCATTCCATCTACCTTCGACTCAAACTGCAATGACATGCTCAAATTGGAAACGAAAGAGGGAAATAATGCATTAGCGTAGAAGTGGTAAGGGAAAGCAACTTCATTTGGCCTCCATCCGCCCGGAGTTTTAGAATAGTCTGAAGATACATCTTGGATCTACGTATTAGCAATCTTTTGTAACAAAAGCCACTAATATGAGTTCAAGAGATTGTCACGAATTGCCATTTTTTAGAAAGAACCTCCGAAATGGGTCAATTGAAATGGACTTTTCGATTGTAAGACCTCGTAATAGTGGCAGTACAAATGAAAAAGTCAACCGAATTTGGTTGGAATATCTACGCAAATTTGACAAGAAAGCCATCGCTATTGATCAGTTTCATCATTGTTAACATGTCTTTTTCAGGCATTGTATAACTCTTTCAAAACTAGAAGATATTTTAAAAGCTACGTGCGCACGCAAAAACTCTGGAACAGGAACAGATTACCTGAAATCTATACACGCAATAGTATAGGGAAGCAGATTTTGTTGTTACATTCGGGTATCCGATGTTGCCAAAACCAGGCGTCTGGAAAATGTAACATCCACTCAGGCTCGGAAGGGGAACGCGGAGAAGTCGAGTAGCTCCTGTACATTCTGGCACTTCTAAAATCGTTCCGTCCATTCCGGAGGACTCGTCCATTTCCAAATCAGTATTTCTTCCTTCGACTGAGACTAGAAGGTATCAAAGAAGTTGCATCAGAATTAATTTTGGAAATTCTTTGAAATCAAAAAGCCTTGAAGTTGTCTCCGAATTTGGACCCCAAAATTAATACCCTAAACCATGCAGGTTTCTAGATCAAATTTGGTTCCTCTGGGTGCTTTATTTCAGCTCTCTCTCAGAGTGAAAAGACCTGGGTTAAAATGCGAACTTTTTTTTCTACTCTTCTCTGTATAAAGTATTGAGGTTCTATTTGCATTTTTAGGAAAAGCTTGAGCTTTTGCCAAAGAGGCAAACAGGAATGATGTGTGGATTAGAGAACAACTCCTATATTGCAACAAACCAAGAAGATTGGAACAGTGCAGTATTCGGTATTTAAAGGAGGTGCAAAAGGTATCTTTTGCAATACATCTTCAAAATTATCCATGAGCTTTTTCCTCGGCCAGAATGCAGAATTAATTGCAGTGAATGTCAAAGTTTACACTTTTGAGCCCTCCAATCCATTTGCCCCCTCCCCTCACACACATACATACATTTTTTCTCATCAAAATCAGAGGTTTAAAAAAACTTGATCGATTCATATCGAAGGAAAAAGAGAAGTTGTGTTCAGGATCGAAGAACCAAATCCGTATTGCTAATAAACTGGTGCGCAAATTTGTCCCCTTTTATGGTTCCATTGCTTTTTCCAGGGTTTTCCGAGATCGATCCTCCTTCATGATAATTCTATTTAGCGCAAAGAACAGGGCTTTTTGTTGGTCGAACATTTTGGGCTTAGAACGATCAAAAGCTCAAGTACAGCCTGGTTTATGAAACTCAACAAAGGCGGTCAAAGTTGTTGTAAAATTTAATAATGAGTTGACAAAGACAGCATTGAGTTTCTCATTTTCCGCCGACTATCACTTAGTTACTTAAGTTATTGACAATATACTCGAGTATATTTTACACCTCCCATTTTCCAAGAACATTTCAGGTTCGTAACCAGCCCTTCATTGGACAGATCTAAAATATTCTGAAATATATCTCTCCATTCCTTCAACCCATTTGAGCGAAAAGTCATTTCCTGTTTGGCTGAAGCGAAAAACGTGAAAACAAATACTGTCTCGACTATGGTGAGAATAGGACCTGCACCCCCGAATCACATACAACAGTCATCTTATTACTGCTAGCACTTTTATTAATGGCACACAACTTACCCCTTTGCGAACCAAAAATGGCCTGGGAGTTGACCATTTTTCCATGGCTGAATACCACCAATGAGACCATAAGGCATGTTACAAGCATATTGGCTCTGAAATGCAAGTAAATTGGAGACTACTCCCTTATTGATTGTTTGAATGAGTGACCTTGATTGCACCCTGACTCAAATATAATTGTCTTTAAAGGCTGGGCATTTACAGCTTTTGGGCATTGTTCCCAAACCTTCATTCGATATAGCATACCTTTCTTGGTCTAGCGAGGGGTTCATGACTTTTTGCATTGTGATTATGTTTTATTCCGACGATGACGAGTAGAAAAGAAAGAAGAGCACCAAAAGAATGTTTATGCTTACCAAAAGTGTGACCCGTGTGTGGAGATAAAGGCAATTTTTTCGTTTAATTGTCGATTAAACCTGATTTCATTATTTTTGGCGAGATTGCGGAGAAATTCGAATACGCCAAACTTGATGTTGGCTTATCAGTCTATTTTTGCTCTTTTTTGGCTTGATCTTCATTTTTATAAGTACGGGCCAAGAGAGAGTGAATCTACGTTCAACTAAGTCAAAGCCCACTTCGGGAATTTTCAAGCAAAATGAAAAATGCATGGAAACTAAAATAAAGGAGGAACTTACTTGATTGCTCAAAGGTTGGTTTTGGAACTTGGGAGAGGTTGAGGGCCTAGATGGGACGTGAGTTATCAGGTTTGCCTGTGAATGCGAACTGAATAATCACTCCTAGGAATTGGACAGTTTATAAGCAAGCTATGTTCGTGCACATGTGTTCTCGCTTCTACTCCTAAGATTAAGACTCCTATGTAAGATTACCTACACAGCCTTTGTTCCATCCTGGCCTACCCTTTCTCAGAAATAAAACCGAAAACGTGGTATATAGGTAAAAATGTTTTAAAGTAATTGAGTTCTTCTTCCTATTTATGGCTTGAAATCGTCAGAAAAGTTCTTATCGGTTTGTACGTATAGAAAGTAGCTAATGTGGTAGAATTTGGGCTCATCATTGTTTGTCTTTTCAAGAGTTTTAGCCTACATCGCTTTCCGTCTTTCATACGGTCTATGTACTACCGAGGATCCAGATTTGTTTCAAGCTAAAAGGTCAAATTTACCCCACTGACGAATTAAACATTGTTGGATAACTATTAAATCTGTTGAGATTGCGGTCACGTTCACATTATCACTCATCAAGCCAGTGATTTTCAACAGCATATACATTTGAGCCTCCAAAACAAGTGCCATGCCCGCTGCCAGGGTTTCACTTTGCTGAAGCTTGCAGAAAATAGTTGACCCTCACTTAAAACTTGCTTATGACGCCATAGTTGTGAACCACGGGTTCAATTACTTCTAATCGTAAAATATGAGAAATCTTTACGAACATTTCATTTTTATTAACATGATTACTTAAAATGTGGTTAGGCACGAACTTCAAGAAATGTGGACTGCGAACGAGGTTCCCGCCAAGTCGGCTTTCTCTTGGTTTTAACCATCTGAGCCACAGTTTGAATGAATACTATACATGAGGAATTTAGATCTTTTCAATTACCAGGTCATATGTACAGTACAGTCTATCATTTACTTTTAACGTGATTCGTTTCAAAGTTATATTAACAACAGCTTTTGTAGTTGACCAAGATCAGGCCGAAAATTTGATTTTTATGTAGTGTTTATAACATGACTTTGGACATTTCTCCGTAGTTCCAAAGCATAGTTTTGGGCTCATCAGGTTCCTGATGGCTTCTAAGGCATCTTGATCTTTGACTAATAGACCATTTAACTGCTCAACTTGACTAGTCTCTATAATCCTAACAGACTCTTCATAAGAACAATGAGCTGTTGCTTGTATACGGAATAGAATTAAAAACACACTGGAGAACTGATCTCAAAGTGTGCTAGCCAAAGCGTCTACATTACTAATGACTTCCCCAGCAACCTCCAGAGGCCCCACAGGGTGCTTCATCTTTCTCTTAGAGTTTTCATAAGAGGAAAAGGACCTTCGCATTCGACCTGACCATCTGGACCACTCTACTGTCATTTTGGAATTGATCATCGGCCTTGGATCAAAACCAACTTTCTTTGAAGGCAAGCCATAACTACTCGATTTCAATTGCTCTAGAGCCTTTTTCTCATTTGACAACTCTTTTTGAAAAGTTGCTTCCATAACTTTGGAATTTTAGATTGTTCCCCACCTTTTGAAGCACATTCAAGGCCAGGTAGCATGAAAAAAATGCCATAATATTATCTTGAAACTGTCTTTCTTAATCGTTAGTTTGCTACTTTTGGTGACAATGTATGACCCTGTGAGGTTGAAAGAAGCATCAACCTCTACATGGAAGTTTAGGGGCAATCTTTGACAGTGGATAACTTACTAAGAATATTTCATTTCTAATGTTTTAACACATGGCTACATTTGTTTTACTAGAAAGGAACAAATATGAGATATTGATATTTACATATGTCAAATATTAAATATCATTTTGGATCTTTGGAAAACGATCATATCTGGTCCCATTTTGCGCCAGCAAAATGTCATATTTTGTCTGAAAGAATCGAACCTTTTCCCAATCCCTGATCTTGACATGCCACAATATCTATCTCCCGCATCCTGCATGTTACCTTATCCCTGTATAGTTTGGACCAATTGATAGGCTGAACACACGGCGTGGAGGAAATCCATCTACGTAGTTCGCGTGGGTCCTTTACGCCCAGGAACAGTAATTAACAATGCATAGTTTAATGATCTGACTTTGGCAATTATGGAAAGCTGGAAATCTATAAAGGAACTGGAGCGACCTTATCATGGATGTCACAAACATGATGTCTCGGGAAATTATCAAAGGCCCATTGATGGGTTTTATATTTGTTGTTTGTTACAAAGATGATCAAATTGATGAACCAATTTTCACTTTTCATGCAAAAAAACTTTGCCGTCTGGCAGTTAATAGAATGCAGACCACAAAGGCGTACATAATCTCATAAATTCCATCCCACTTAACGCAGGTTGGAGTATTTGACGGATCATTGTTTTGAGTACTCAGGGGCGTCATTTTGCGCAACGTTTGTTCCCGCGAAATTCGAACTCACGATCAATATTTCTCATATAAGAATCCGAAGATTGCAACCAAATTGTGCAAGAACGCCCTCAGGCATGATTTGTCTTAAAATCATGTTCATTGAGCTTTTTTGCAAAAAAAATGCAACAGCTTCATTTGAAATGGACCAGAACTTCTCTCATAAGAAACGATAATCACTTTTAAGCTGGATTCTTCGATGATCACCCAACTCGTCTCGTCTCATCAGTGACACAAGTGACACGATGGTTGAAAAATCTGATTAAAAGTTGACTGAAATGTCCAAAGAAATGTATTCTTTAGGGATCTCAGCATTCAATTTGAGCAACCATTCAATATTGCAAAAAATACAAAAGTGATCCCTATGATTTTGCAAGATTTGACAAAACTGCCAAGATGGATTTGAGTACTTCTCCCAAAATTAGAAAAGACTTTAAGCTGAATTCTTGGACATGGTAACTTGGACACAGTTTTCTTTATCTCGCAAAATCATAAAGAACATTTTTTATTCCGATCACCTTCTTCAAGAACGCTCAGATGAAACGCTTTTATCCCTACCAAGCTTGGCAAGCTACCAAGATTTGTTCAGACATTTTTGTCAACCTCTTATAAGGCTTTTTAACCAAACTGTTAGTCGTCACACTGATGAGACAAGACGATCAAGCTGATTATTGAAGAATTCAGCTTCAGTCATATTTTCCATTAAATATTTTCCATTCACGTGAGGAGAACACGTACCCGTATATACGCTACTTTGTCGCGCTAGTTAGTTGTAACTAGTCTCAAATTACGAAGCATTCTTAAAGACTTTTCAAATCTTAAGGTTGGGGAAGTTCTAAACCTGGATTATTAAAGAACTAATTTAAAAAGGCCACAAGGAAGAAACAAATCGCTTGTTTAAAGGGAATATACATTTATTCGATAGCTGGGGCATTCTTCGTGTGAATAGTTTGTTAAAGATTCGCAAAAAATTAATGTTGATTTACAAAAAAACACTCAGTTCTTATTTTCAACATGATAACAAAGCTTTTCCTGATTGATGGTACAAGAAAACTTGTTGAAATACATGACGCATTACTGAGCACATAACAGAGAAGAAGAAGAGGCAACAACAGGCCCTTCTGTTAAGCTTATTCCTCAAGTTTCAGAAAGCTAATGCACATCTTTCATTTTCGTTTTTATTGAGTACCAATGCGAAGTATTTTTTGATGCATAAACTGGGTTGGTATCTAGTTTGCAATAGACCTGAGTGATTACATTGCTGAAGGGCTAATCATGAGACCATGAAGAACTGACAACTAATTGTTATGCAATGAAATGTGACTTGCTTGGACACAACCAATCTCTCTTTGACCAGAGTCAGCTATTTCTATTTGAAACGGACAACTCGGACACGAGGCAGTTTTTAAAACTCACACCTCCGTGTTATGGGATCGACGATAACTTGTAAACAATAGGAATGCACTCGCCAAAGTGGAGAGCGGAAGCTCATTTTGGGTAAGGTCCAAGCCTTAACTCGGCATGGAACAAAAATCCATGAATTTAGATAAACGGATTAGGGGAGCAAAATGGAATCTGCTTTTGCATAAAAGGACACTCAGATATGTTGAAAGCACTAGAAAGGAATTGTTTCAATTTTTATTTTTGCGTTTCATTCATATATGAAAAATTTATAACTCTTTTCCTTGTTATTTTCTTTCAAATCATCAATTTTGGCCTCTTTTGGCTTGGGACCACCGCCAGTCTTAAACTGAAGACGACTTTTTAAACTACATGTCGATTCTTGCAATTATTTCTTATGCAACATCATACCATGGTCGCCTTGGCTTGGGAACATTTCCTTCTTGCACGATAAGCCATATTTCTCCATTTGGTTTGGATTTGAGGCCCAGTGAAAGGTTTACTGGACACTGCTGAGAATTTATTTGCCACCTCCTCCTAAATAGCTTGAGTTTGTTTGCTAGTTTGCCCGTGATTCCCAGCAAATTCTCCAAGCTTGTGTTCTTGGACAAGCTTAAGGAGGTACCGCCCTTCTTCCAAATCACCAAATCCAGAATACGCTTCCGCCATACTAGAAATTATTAATAGCCTTCTTGAATTCAACTTGAATAAAAAAAAACCTGAAATATCAATTACCTGTGTACCTTGTCTTGTCCACAAATTGAAGGGCCAGAAAGATATGTCATTCTCAAGCAAATCACTCTTCTTTTAAAGGTTGCAATTAGTCGTCACATGAGTCTCACTCGTCTAAGGAAGTTGTCTCACCCGTCTCATGCAAGTGTCTCACTTTTTTCTGTCCAAGAATACAAACCATGAAAAATGAGATGGGTGAGATGAGAGGAGATGAGACGAGACGAGTAAGCTGATCAGCCAAGAATCCAGCTTTGGACTTTACCCAAAATGAGCTTACGCTCTTCACTTTGGCGAGTGCATTCCTAGCTGAATTCTTCCATACGGTCGTCTCTTCTCCCATCTCAGTCCTCTCGTCTCACCCGTTTCACTTGTCTCACCCCTCTTTTTGGAGACGAGTGAAAGGAGAGGACTGCCATGCGATTCTTGGCTCACCCCTCTTATGCGGGACGGGTGAATCAAGCAACCAATCACAGCACAGACCAATCAGACCACGTGGCCAGCCGTGACCAGCTCTGCAGTAGGTCCAGTTTAGTTGGTAAATAAACTCTGCAACAACTGAAGGGCAATTGATTTCCGCCAAGTTAAAGTATTTGATAATTATGGAAGTGATTGAGTTCAGTGAGGATCTTGAGCGCCTAAGTTTAATCTTTTGACTCTTCTCTTAGTACATCATGAGGAAATAAGATGGATAATGTTGTGGCTCTTGTTACAACAACCATCATTTTGCACAACCTTGCTATCAATGGGGCACCCCCACGTGGTTTCGTGAACGCAAATTTTGAAATGCGACAGTACTTGTTCCGTCCACAATCGAGTACATCATCCTAAGATGACATGGATAAATGATGTACAAGATGAATGATTGTTCCCGGAACGGTTTTTATCAAAATGTGAAGAAAATGGGTATTATGATCTTGGAAAAATAGCAAAGTTGTTGGATTGCCCATTGTGTAGTCCGTTTGTCGGTCAGATGTCGACCAAATGCCAGCCTAATGCTCGTGAAGACGTCGTGATCCATCACAAGGAGCTCCTCCAGCCCTTGATCATCCTATCACCAAGGAAAAGCTCCAGTACCCAGAGGGCTGGTCAGCCCAGCTACAACCATGGGTGAGGAATGTCGGCTACATGTTGGAAGGGAGGAGAAAACAGGAAATTCTCGGTCATCGAACGACATTCTCGTGATCATTTTGAGAAGGG
>NC_081451.1:8839470-8842856 GCF_007210705.1 Tigriopus californicus
CTAGAGTAGAGGTCGACTTTGATAGACGCATTTAGACTAGGATAGTGACCACATTTTGCAGGATAGTTAGCCTTGAAGATTGGCCCAGGTATGCCAGACAAGCGAGATTGATCGGGGACCGTGGGGAGTAGAGGTAGCTAGCGATTTGTATCCTTAGTCAATTGATTTTTGTTTGAGGCCCTGATAAAGGAAGCTCGAACTATTGCTCGTATGCCCTGATTAGGGTTATAACCGGAGGCCTTAAGATAGGTCTAAGAAATTTAAGCCCTTGTACTAGGTGCTCTCCATCTTTGAGAGCTATCAAGGTATTTTTACCTAGTGCTTGGGTCAGGAGTTCCATGTTTCCGTTCACCACGGGAATTCAATGAGTCAGGACCTTTCACCCCTGGCTGGTGGACGGAACAGTACTAAATTTTACCCAGTCGCAATTCAAAATTGCGTTCACGAAACTATCTGATACTCTCAGTAGGTGCAACTGGGTACAAATCGCATCTCAAAATATGCACTCACGAAACCATGCGGGAGTGCCCCATTTCAATGAAGACCTTCCTGAGGGATCAGATGAAGATGGTGAGCAAGTGGGCCTCCTTCAGTTTTATATCGGACTAGGAGACGAGGGTGTGGGAAATGCATCTGACGTGTTGCTGTGAAAATCATATCAGATTTTTTTAATGACTATTTATTCTTTTGAAGAAGATGAAGAAATAAATCATATGTGAAATAAGTGCAACAAAGAGGAAATTAGAAGCAAAATAGACAAAATGAAACGAACAATAATTATTAGGGAACAAAGAAAGGAAACAAATTTTCAGCAAAGAAGCTCCTCTAATTCTTGATCAATCAAATTGAGTTTCCTTTGAATCTCCACCTTTTTGGCAGCAAATTCAAGCTTGACAATCTTGGCCTTTAATGTTGCCTCTTCTTGTTGGATGGACATCAACTTCTTCCTTTCTGTGTCAAATTCCAATTGGGCTTCTTCAATGTCACGCGCTTGCGCTGGAAATAATAACAAAGTTAAACTCTGAACTATTTCATTGGAGGGATTGGAGTGATGCCTCTTTTTCCAAGATAGACAGGATGTACAATTCTCTCTTACTCTCATATTCTTCCACCCTGCATGCCTTAGCTGTTCTTACAAATTTCTGGAACTCTTCCTCTGGTGCTGTCTCTTGGGTGCAATAATTCCATTGTGATGAATTGGCACGTCCGGAAACAGAGGTGCTAGTAGGACCATGAACCACAGGGAGAATGCTAGGAGAGTCTCCAGCTGGTGCTAATGCAAGAGCATCACTTCTGGCTCCTTCATTGCGGGCAATCTCACTTTCACTCCCTCGTTCATCAATCAAATTGTCCCATCCAGAGTTATCTCCCTCTCCACAACCATATGGGTTGGGTATGGTGAAGGTCCTTCCAGTAGTGTCGACATTTTCTAGGCTCAAGTCATCAATTTCGGCATCTTTGGGCTTGGGACCACCACCAGTCTTAAACTAAGAATTAATTTCATACTGCATGGCAATTCTTGCAATCATTTTTCTTATGCAACATCATACCATGGTTGCCTTGGCTTGGGAAATTTCCGTCTGGCAGGATAAGCCATATTCCTCCATTTGGATTGGATTTGAGCCCCGGTGAAAGGTTTGATAGAAATGGATGAGAATTTGTTTGCCACCTCCTCCTAGATAGCTTGAGTTTGCTTGCATGTCCGTCCGTGATTCCCAGCAAATTCCCCAAGCTTGTGTTCCTGGACAAGCTTAAGAAGGTACTGACCTTCTTCTGAATCACTAAATCCGGAATACGCCTCTGCCATACTAGAAAATTCAATATCCTTTTTTAGTTGAACTTTATTTAAAAAGCAGCCTAATATAACAATTACCTGAATGATTTGTCACGTCCACAAATTGGGGGGCCAGAGGGATATGTCAGCCTCAAGCAATTCAAGCTGGATTCTTCCATATAGTCGTCTCGTCTCCTCTCGTCTCACCCGTCTCATCACGGTGGTCAAAAAGCTTGATCAAGTTTCGAGAAAAAATACTTAAATTCATCTTTTCCAGTTTTCTACGGCGTAAAATTAGAGTGCTTAATTTTGATCTAATTTATTTATTGAATCTAAGCTCAGACTAAACGGTCATATGCTTAAAAACTAAAAGGATTTGTTTTGATATTTTTGACAACTTTCAAAAAGCATTTTCAACCACTCTGGCAGTCGTCTCACTGGTGAGACTGGAGGGGTAAGCTGATCATCCAAGAATCCAGCTCACATCTCTTTTGTCCAGAATTTGTTGGGTCTTTTGGCTGTTATGGCAGGGAGCCCCATCTGCCGGGAAGCCCAAACATTAAGGGAAATGATGGCATCTCCTCTTTTGGTCAAGGAACGCCCTTTGTACATTTCTCTCCGAGCAATGTTAAGAAAGGGATCAAGAAATTGAAGACAGCGTCGGCTTGTGGTCCATTTTTGTCTTGAAAAAGCTCAGTGAGGTATATGTTCCTTTGACAATCTTTAAAATGTTCTTTCAGAGTTGACCTCTTCCATCCTACTGGAGACGAGCAAGCGGTACCCCTATTCATAAGAGTGGAGATAGACGAGAATGCAAGAATTATAGACCCATCTCATTAACTAACATCCCATGCAAAATCATAGAGGCATTGGTAAAGGACGTCCTTGTTGATTTTCTCCAAGACGAAGGGCCATATTACTCCCAGTTACCCAAGAGTAGATTCGATCTAAGTCCTTTGCAAGGCTACTGGAATCTTGGCCATTCCTACCATAAACTAACTTTGTATCGTCAGCATAAGAAGAGAGACTGGCAGTAATACTAAGCTTTTGAAGCGGGGCAATGAATATTATGAAAAGGAGGGGCCCTAAGATCGAACCCTGGGGAACAAATGACTTGACATCATGTATGCTTCTGTGGGATCCCTCAACCTTAACCAATTGCTTCCTACCAGAAATGAAACTTTTTAACCAATTGAGAACCTTGCCATGGATCCCAATCTCATGGAGCCTGTTAACTAAAAGACCATGATCTACCTTGTCAAAGGCCTTGGCGAAGTCGAGATAAACTACATCAACTGATTCATGGCTCTCTAGTCCCTCAACAACCTGCTCAATATGATCAATCAGTTGGGTAACCGTGCTAAAATGTGCTCGGAACCCATACTGGCTAGGAGGAAGGACTTCATGAATATCAAGAAATTCAACAAGTTTGAACTTCATGATCTTCTCAAACACCTTCGCAATATTCGAAGCGAGAGAAATCGGCCTATAATTACTGGGGAGCGACTTATCTCCCCCTTAAAAATTGAAACAACATGAGCTAACTTTAGTGAAGATGGAAACTTGCCCTGATCTAGGATGCAACGCATCAAGTACGAGAAAACAGGAGCAA